>NW_027411866.1:107910530-108075530 GCF_047663935.1 Musca autumnalis | reverse complement strand
AACTGAACTTTTCCGAAATTTTGTGTGGGAGGTACCCGAAAGAGTGGACCTATTGAGACCATATTGGAACCTCATATTACCCTGGTAGAAAGTTTACGCTATACAAAGTATGGACCAAATCGGTCACTCCCTTCAACAGTTATCGTGCGCACAAACTTTCCGAACATTTTCGAACTTTTGTGGGGGAGGTACCGGAAGGAGTGGACCGATATAGCCCATCTTCGAACTTAAACTAAGTTTGGGCAAAATATTAGGAAAGCCAAAATTTGAACCGAATCGGTTCATCCGTTCGAGAGTTATCGTGCGCTCCAGCCAGCAGGACAGACAGACAGACGGACGGACATGGCTAGATCGACTCCAAATTGTCTGAAACACATTTCGTCCAAACATACTTGGGGTCTAAAACCATTATTTCGATGAGGCACATTTTCATCGTATCAAAGTGTATATACCCTCCATAGCCTAAAAGCTGAGGGTATAATTATCCCACAAAACATAATTTTAGAGAGATGATGTCAGAGACAAAGATATTCTTCGTCAAATTTCACAATGGGTCACTAAAGAAATGAAATGTCTATTTACATTTTATAGCATGAAAATATCAGTATCAATTTTGCTGAAAAAACATGAAAATATTTCCCAAATTTTTTGATGAAAAAATTTTCCTTCTTTTTTCGAGTTGATGCATGGAAGTAATATAAAACTTGGTTATATGTGAAAAGTGTGAAAGGATGAAAAATTCTACACAATATTTCACTATGAGTTTCAAAATAAACCATATATCTATGTATACTATTTCCTTAAAAAATTAGATTACAAATTTATATATTAGGATGAAATTATACATATCTTTAAATTTTGGACTGTTAATTTTACATAATTCCGTACTGGATCAAAATCTAGCAAAATCCTTTACTTTTTGGGAATATTTTTAAAGAAAGAAATGTTCCAAAAGAAATTTCATTGTGAGTCTCTGAATAAAAGAAATCTGTAACCATAACGTATAACATTCTTAGCAGCCCTAGTTTTTGGTGTAGGGTTTAGGGCTGTATTTTACAATTTTTAACCAGATTGTCGTTGTGATTAAAAAATATAAATATCTTATTGATGGGTTTTCGTTATAAATTCATACATATAATTTCATCCTAATATATATAAATTTGTAATCTAATTTTTTAAGGAAATAGTATACATAGATATATGGTTTATTTTAAAACTCAGTGAAATTTTGTGTAGAATTTTTCATCTTTTGACACTTTTAACCTATAACCAAGTTTTATATTACTTCCATGTATCAACTCGAAAAAAGAAGGAAAAAAATTTCATCAAAAAATTGGGACATATTTTCATGTTTTTTCATCAAAATTGATACTGATATTTTCATGCTATAAGATGTAAATAGGCATTTAATTTCTTTGGTGACCCATAGTGAAATTTGATGAAGAATATTTTTGTCTCTGACATCATCTCTCTAAAATGATGTTTTGTGGGAAAATTTTGAATAAACTTAGATGAAGTCCGACTTTAACCCTAAAACGTGTTTTTCATTTTTAGAGATTCCTGGCGATTAGACAAGAGTTACAGATTTGGTGTTTTCTGAGACCTATAGTCAAATTTTATGGCGAACAATTTTGTAGAATATTTGGATTTGATACAATCACATTTTTAAGGAGTTTTTGAACGATTTTCAAAAAAGGACAAAAAAGACCCCTTTGATGAACAGCATGACGGTTAAAATTTTTATCAAAAATATTCACCACACCCTCCTGAGTAAAGGTGCCAAAGACACTATATACCTGAAATGCAAGGATTCCAAAATATCTGAATTCGAATATTTCGAAGAAATTAAAAATGGGCGGAACTTGCCTCGCCTATTTTGGTTACTTTCCGACGTAAAATTTAAAAACGCCGATACACGTGTTTCAAGGAAAGAATTGAAGAATACCTCTTGGGCAACATGGTTCTAATGTATGACTTTTCGATATATACACTACATCCCCCTAAAATCTATGCTGATATTTTGAAGTTTTGAAATCTGTTTTTTTTTTTTGAATTTTTCTTATAATTGGAGGGCGCAATCAGATAATTACCCAACATATTTATTGGATTGCAGAACTCGTGATTCCACGTCGTTTGATGTATATCTCATGAATGTGCTTCATACAGCTCCCTAGTAATAGGAGTCCAAATCCGAAATTTTGGTGCGTAAATGTTCTTTAAGAACTTATTTTTTGGCTTCAAAATTTACAACTGTGACTTAGGTACCCTTGAACCCCGCGTGATTTTAGTTTATTTACGTGCCGGATCTAATGAATCCTTCCGCTTTCAAATCCATCCACTAAAACGGCGGTTATAGATACCTTGAAAGTAGGAAATTCTGCAACATTATATTTTGATGATTCCGCGCATTGAACCGCGATTTTCTTTGGTTATTTTTAGATAAATGGAATCCTTTATACGCGATGATATTATTTTCCAAAACCGTGTGGCATAAATTACCGAGGTTGTGGAGTAATATTTTTTCGAGTTTTATTTGGTTAATTAAATTTACTCCAAGATTTTTTCAGTATTTCTTGATTTTCCGCGAATTACATTTAGAATAGAATTACATTTAGTAAATACTTAGGCATCTACGGATAGATATTAAATGCTGTTGAGGCTTTATACACACATTTTCTTATTACAGCAAAAATGGAATTTTTAAATATTTTTTCTTTATAAGGGAATAAAACCCCCCAAACCATTGGAGCGCAGCATCAAATTTTGTGAACGCGAACAGATTTGAAACCACGACTTTTTTCTTAATCTATTTTCCAAAAATTGCGGATGTGCTCGCAAAACATTTGTTAACATTTCTTCCAATGGAATTGCAAAAGAAATTTGAAATTTACCATGTACCCTCGTTAGCATAAATGCTGAGGGTATAATAATAATAAAAAATAATAAAAAAACTAGTAAGGAAAGGATCAAAGTCGGGCGGGCCGACTATATAATACCATACACCGCTATGAATATGTAAAATATATATGGGAGCTAAATCCAAATCAGAACAGATTTTGATATTATTTTTCACATTTATTTGTAGACCAAATTTCGTCACATAGCGGGTTTCGTGCATCAAATACCTCAAATCGGTCGAAAATATGTATGGGAGCTATATCCAAATCTGAACCGATTTCGATATGATTTGCCACAGTTGTTTCTAGAATAACCACCGCCACACATTCCAAATTTCATTGAAATCGGACAAATATAGCGTGTTTCGTGCATCAAATACCTCAAATCTGTCTAAAATATATATGAGAGCTATATCCAAATCTGAACCGATTTCGATATAATTTGGCACACTTATTTCTACGCCAAATCCCGGCAAACATTCCAAATTTTATTGAAATCGTACATATATAGTGCGTTTCGTGCATCAAATACCTAAAGTCGGCCGAGAATATATATAGGAACACCAAATGCCTTAAATCCGGCGAAGATATATATCTGAACCGATTTTTACCAAAATAAATAGCTTTCGTCCTATGGCCATAAAAACTATCTTCCCCAATTTTCATGCGAATCGGACAATAAATGCGACCTGTAAATTGTTTACAAAAAATACATGGACAGACGGACAGACAGACAGGCGGACATGCGCAAATCGACTCAGAAAGTGATTATATGGATATCCCTAAACGGAACTATGGGTCTATCTCGTTATACCCTCAGCCTTTAGGCTAGAAGGGTATATCAAAAATATTGTCATTATTTCATATTCCATTTCAGAAAAAAAGGATAATTTTTTTCGCGCTACATCAACGATTTTTGATATGTAGGTTAAAAAAAAAATTGCCAGTACGAATCCGGTCGCGAGCCAATTTTTGGTTGTTGCGGACAAAAGTTATGGTGCTTTTATTTCGCTTTTTAAGAAAAAAAATTATAAAAACGCTAATTATTTTAATGAGCACCATTGTTACAAAAAAAGTTCTCTCGAAGTGACTTCAGCGAGTAGATTGCGTAATACCAGCAAAATGCTACACAGAATTAGCGGAATGTACATAAAATTGATAAATTATTGAATATAAGTCAACTTTTTACAAAATTAAGGCCAATTTAGAGGTCATAAAATTACATAAAAATTTGTTGGGGATCTAAACTTCACTTCGAATCGTACAGATTGGTGTTATAGTTTTGATGTTACAGCCAAAATAAGCACATGCATATTTTTCACATGCATTATGTAGTAGAAAATGTTGGAATAATCTATAGGAATATTTCCTTTGTTTTGCTTAAATATCCCAATAAAACAGACGGATTTTGCTTTGTTGACATTCATATTAATACTTTCCCATAAGGGACGGTAATTGGGTTGATGAGGATATATCTCAAAGCTTCTGAAATGGAAACAGAGGTCAAATAACCCATTTTAATTTATATGCATTTTAAAAAACGTGTAAATCGCGTAATTATTAAAATCATTTTGTCCGCATATGATTTTCATGTACAGCAAGACCATATCTTTTAATTTATATATATATATTTCGAAATTTACATTGGAGGCTAAGATGTAGCATCGGCTGCATCCTAGCATTAAAAAACCTATAAAATATCTCTAATTTGCCCAAAGTGCATACAATTTTTATCCGCATCCGATTTCAGTGTTCACCATGAAAATCTATATCGATATATATCTATTTCAAGGCGATCAATCAAGAACCGTGGTTGTAGCATCACACACTATTTTTTGAGATAAAATGAATGTAGCTCCCTTATAAGTGAAGTTTTCAAATCTCTGTTTCGGCTAAAACGAAGATGCTGTACTAGTTGTTTCATTGCATTGGAAACGAACCGCAGAAAACGCGATAAAATACGCGATATTTCCAAAAACAATTTTAGACGATTTTTCTACTTTGGAATTTCTGGTAACTCGCGTTTTAGTAGATGGATTTTCACGGGGAATGATTTATTGGATCAGGAACGTAAAAAACTAAAATGTGCAATCAAGTACGAAGAAATCGAATAACAATTGTTAAAATTAGGCCCGAAAAATATGATTTTTAGAAAAATGTTCGCACAAAATTTCCGCATTTGGATGCAGATTTCTATGAATCTGTGCAGACTACATTCACAATATTAATATCAAATAACTCAGAATCGCGAGTTCTACAGTCCTATATACGATTTTTTGAAAAACCTGTTTGCGGAATGAAATTGGAAGAAAATGTCAAAAAACACTGTAAATCTGGCTTCAAAATGTCAGCATCATTTAATGGTAGAAGCAGATCAAATTTTGAAAAGTAATACATTAGTGAGATGATCCTTATTTAGTTTGCTTCTACTTCTACTTTGACAGGAAAATCGGGAAAAGTTTGGTTTATTCATAAATCAAGAGAAAACAAAAAAGACACATTGGCTTCAACCCATTTTTACCTATTTTTTAACATAAATATAGCCACAGCTTCCACGCAAATTAACTTTCGATGTCAATATTTTTTGCCACGTCCAAAAACATCTCATTTTAGCCAAAAACATTTAATTTGTAAGGGTAAACCTTGGCTTCAACTATGTTAAATTTTCAACAATATTGGTGATATACACTTTGATACGAAAAATGTCTGTCTGGCTTGTGCGCACGATAACTCTCGAACAGTTCAACCGATTCGAACCAAATATTTTGTCCAAACTTAGTTTCGGTTGGAAGATGGGCCATATCGGTCCACTCCTTCTGATACCTCCCCCACAAAAGTTCAAAATTTTTCCGTAAAATGGTCTGAACGATAACTCTCGAAGGGAGCAATCGATCAATCAAAACTTTGCACATCGTATTATTCCTTGCAGACATAGATCTGGTTCGAATATGAACTATATATGTCGACTCCTTCGGGTACCTCCCACACAAAATTCGGATAAAGTGAAGTTTAAAGGCTCCTCTCGGATGGTTTTGCAATTCTTTTCAGTAAGTTTTCCTTGCGGCTCCATTTATGACGGTACAATTTTTTTTCTTGCGGAAGTGCATACTTCCTGAGATATTGGACTAAAAGCTCCAAGAAACCCTGACGGCACCAACCAAAATGGCAAATCCGCAAGATAATACTCGCAGGGAGTTTTTGATTGATGCAGGCTTTGCGCATCGTATTATTTCATCCAATCCAGTATGGGATTGAAATATAGACTATATCGGTCCACTCCTTCGGGTACCCCCCACACAAAATTCGGATAAAGAGAAGTTTAGGAGCTCCTCTCACATCGTTTTGACTCTTTTCGGTAGATTGTTGGAGCGGCATCATTTACAATGGTACATTTTGTTCCGGAGAAAGTCAATACACTAATACCTCGATTTGCGTTAATAATTGGTTTCGGCGAACTTCAACGCAATGCGAAACAACGCAAATCGAAACACATGTTTCCACACGTTTGTGTGGAGAACATTTTAATTGGTTCCAAAAATTCTTTGGAATTTATTTTCTAAATTTTGCACTAAAAATTCATGTGAATGTGTTAATTGATACAAGTGCTATATAAATGATATTATTATTAGCATATAAAAACATCAAAATCAGTTCATTTGAGAAAAACTTAACTAAAAATATTATAAATGTATTCTTATAAAATTATTTTTTTTAAACTATCGTTACATTATGCGAATGATTCATTACATTTTATTTCTCTGAGAAAAACGGGGTTTTCTTTGGTTATAAGTTGCATAACTTCTGATATCTGAGTGACCTTCAAACCTCTTTTTTCTGCTGCAACCTTAGTAGATGTAGATGGTTCTTCATCTAAGGTATGTTCCGAGCCAATGGAAAATAAATAATTATGTTAATTGTTTCATCGTGTGACGTTAAGAACTCATGAATGTCCTCTTCAAGAGATTAAAAACGACATAAATTTATTATTTTTTATAACGCAAATCGAAACAAAATCTATTATTTTTTTGTTAACGCAGATGGAAACAACGCAAATAGAGGCAACGCAAATCGAGTTATTAGTGTACTTCCTAAGATAATGGCAGAAAAGCTTCAAAACCCTGACGGCTATTGTTCAAGATAACTCTAAAACTTTTTCAAACATTTCTTTTAAACTTATTTTAACATAATTTAATTTAATTTTGAGTCCAGTTGGTATTTAGTCTTCTTTGGAGCTACAAAACTTTCCCGCAGAAATTTTTCAGTATACATCCACGTTTAGGTATAGTCCCAAAGAACGGTACAACCTGATTTTCGGTATTTTCGTAATTTTAGTCACATTATTCTACTGAAATGGGTGAAATTCATTACATATTATTCGTTGGAAATATACAACTTTCCTGTAAAGAATTTTAAAAGTCTACGTTTGTATATAACCGATATAGAAAGTTACCTCCCGACTTTCGGTATTTTGAGGTGTTAGCCAAATTAACCTACCGAAATGACTGAAAATTGGAATTTATAATTCGTTATGGCTATAAACATTCATACACATAATTGTGGGTATAGATGTACGTTTTTATATAGCCCCCCCATCGATGTAAAGTCTTTTACTGTAGTAACTGTAACTGGGTATTTCTCAATGGGTAGAAAAGCTCCACGAAAAAAATTATCAATATTGATCCATATTGTGGCTGACGGCTATTGTTCAAGATAACTCTAAAACTTTTTCAAACATTTCTTTTAAACTTATTTTAACATAATTTAATTTAATTTTGAGTCCAGTTGGTATTTAGTCTTCTTTGGAGCTACAAAACTTTCCCGCAGAAATTTTTCAGTATACATCCACGTTTAGGTATAGTCCCAAAGAACGGTACAACCTGATTTTCGGTATTTTCGTAATTTTAGTCACATTATTCTACTGAAATGGGTGAAATTCATTACATATTATTCGTTGGAAATATACAACTTTCCTGTAAAGAATTTTAAAAGTCTACGTTTGTATATAACCGATATAGAAAGTTACCTCCCGACTTTCGGTATTTTGAGGTGTTAGCCAAATTAACCTACCGAAATGACTGAAAATTGGAATTTATAATTCGTTATGGCTATAAACATTCATACACATAATTGTGGGTATAGATGTACGTTTTTATATAGCCCCCCCATCGATGTAAAGTCTTTTACTGTAGTAACTGTAACTGGGTATTTCTCAATGGGTAGAAAAGCTCCACGAAAAAAATTATCAATATTGATCCATATTGTGGTACATTCCCAACATGAAGCTACATCCAGAATTTACGTATTTTGAAGGTTGTAACGTGGAATTTCCGATTCTGAACGGGTAGAAAACATAAATTTCATTGGTATTAAACCATGTTCAAAAGAAAGCGAATTCTTCAGTTAGTATATTACACTTCTCCTACATAGGAATAAGTTTTGAAGTGGCGGCAGAGCTTAGTACTTTAAAAAAAATCCATTTCAATTCAATACGACTCGTGGTGGAGGGAATAAAAACATCGGCCCGGCCAAACTTAACCCAGTTCTTCTTTTTTTTTCAAACATAACTCCATTTAAATATAATAATATTCTCAATTAAAATAATTAAAAGTTTACAAAATGACAAGTTTTAATGATTTATGTGTTTTAATGACTTTGTCAAAAATCCTCTCACATTTATTTCTAATTAAAACTCGATTATATGGATTAAATTTCTCTCTGCCATTAATTAAACAGTTTAAGTTTTTATTAAATTGGATTTATGTGCTACTAAATGAACATTCTCCTTATTCATCAATGTGCTGCTGCAGCTATTCAAATATTATTTAAATATAAAACATGAAATAATGCAAGCAAAACGAAACAAAAGAGTACAAGAAAGAGGCGGCACACACAAAAGCTATGACACAGTTGGCGTCAGGCAAATATGTTCACTAGTCTGAAGTGTTTCGTTTGTCGTTCTTTTTTCTGTTGCTTCTTTGCAAAGAATAGTAAATTTCCATGAAACAATTTATTGTATTTTATTTGAAGAGTTAATTTTTTTGTGGCACAGGAAAATATAGAATTTCTTTTATATTGGCAAATATATTTTCAAAGAGCTTTGATGAAAGGATTAAAGTGAAAACAATTGATAGTGTCGACCAGCCACAAGAGGAAAAATGTTAGTAATAAAGATATTAAATTCAACTGAAGTTGAGTTACTTCTACTCGGCATAATTTGATTCCTTTGTCAATAAATTTAATGCGGTAAACACTATTAACGATCAGTACCCATAGTCGACTATTTTTGGATTCAAAATCAAATGTTGCAGCCACTTGCGCTGAATAACCCATTAAATAGTAATCTGAACAATTTACCTTTTTGTAGGCTGAAAAATGATGTGTGACAACACCACTTATATTCTTGATCAGGATAAAATTTTGAGTCGATCTAACCATGTCCGTCTGCTGTAATCATTCTAGCGTCCCCAAAAATTAAGCTAGAGCGTTATGTTTTTCCATAGGCAAGTCAAGTTCGAAGATGGGCAATATCGGCCCATGTTTTGCTACCGACGGTACCTTCCGATTTTTGGTATTTTAAGGATTTTAGCTATAATAGCTGTAATTTGGTATTTAAGTTTCTTAGTGATCTCAGCATTTCCCACCAAAAATTCTCGACATTGGTCCATTTTTTGGTATAGTCCCATATAACGGTACATCCCGATTTTGGATTTGTTGAAGATTTTGTCTACATTTTTTACTGCACAAATCCAAATTTAATAGTTAAGGTTCCCTGTAGTCATAAACCGTGTGCACTAACAATTTATGGTTTTGGTATTTTGAGGATTTTAGCTTCCTCCACCCTCCACCATAATATGGAGGGTAAATTTAAATTAAATATTCCGTTTGTAACACATCGAAAAATTAATCGGAGACCCTATAAAGTATATATTATCTCGATAAGGGTAAACTTCTGTCCATGTCCGTCCGTTGAAATCAAGACACAGTGCGCATTTTTTAGATAGAGCTTTGTAATTTACTCCTAGGATGTTTGGTATGGCAATGGGCTGTGTCGGTCCATGTTTTGATATAGCCCCCATAGAGCGGTACCACTCGATTTTCGGTATTTTGAAGGTTGTGGCCTCAATATTCCACCGAAATGGCTGAAATTTGTATTTAGTCTTCCTTGGGGTATAAAACTTTCCTCCAGAAATTTATCGGTATAGGTCCACGCCTTCATATAGCCCCCATAGAACGGTACCTCCCGTTTTGAAAGTTTGGGCCACAATAATCCATAGAACGGAACCTCTCTATGTCCTGTATTTTGAATTTTGTGGCCTCAATATTCCACCAGGATGGCTGAAATTTGGTATTTTGTCTTCATTTTGTGTGTTAAACGTTCCAAATGAAATTTGTCGGAATAGCTCCACGCCTTCATATAGCCCCCTTAGAACGGTACCACCCAATTTTCCGTATTTTGAAGATTTTAGCCTCATTATCACACCCAAATAGCTGAAATTTGGTGCTTAGCCTTCTTTGGAGTATACAACTTCCTCCCTGAAATTTGTCGGTATAGGTTTGACGTTCACATAGCCCCCATAGAACGGTACCTCTCGATTTTCGGTATTTTGAAGGTTTTACCGAAACATCGGAAATTTGGTATTTAGTCTTCTTTGAGTCTAACAATTTTCCGCCAGAAATTTGTAGGTATAGATCGACGTTTTGATATAGCCCCCACGGTGGCTCCCAATTTCGGTATTTTGAAGGTTAGCCACATTGTTTTGCCGAACTTGCTGAGATTTGGTATATAGTCTTCTTCACAAACGAAAGGAAACTAATTGTTCCATTTTACTTCAATAAAACTCGTGGTGGAGGGTATAGAAAGTTCGGCCTGGCCGAACTCAACGCCGTTCTTACTTGTTGACTTTACTGCCCGTCCCGAAAACATCAAACTTCTTCACCAAAAATTGTCATCATAAGTCCATGTTTAGGTATAGCCCCCATCTAATGGTACCTCCCGATTTTTGGTATATTGAAGTTTTTAGCTACATTTTTTTACTAAACTACCCCTAACTTAACAGTTGAGTTTCCCTGCAGTCACGAAATTTCTCCACCAAAAATTGCCAACATATGTAGGTCGATGTTAGGTTTATATAACGGTATCTCCCTATTTTTCGTTATTTTGAGGGTTAAGGTTCATTTTTTACAGAACTGCACGTAATTTGAAATTGAAGAAACCCTGCTGTCACAAAACTTATTCATCAAAAATTTTCACTATATATCGGTACCTCCAGATTTTCGGTTTTTGTGGATTTCAGCTTAAATTTTTAAATGAACTTGCTGTATTTTGGCATTTGAAATGTAATTTTTGCCTGAGCTACAGTCACGAAACTTTACCACCAAAATTTTTCAATATAAGTAGGTCTATGTTTTGTTATATCCCCCATATAGCTGTGCCTCCCGATCTTCTGTATTTTGGGGGTTTTTAGCAACATTTTTTGACTGAACTACTTATTATTTGTGTATCACATTGGTCACAAAACTTCTCCAGCATAAAATATCAATTTAGGACCATGGTTTAGTATAACCCCCCATATAGCGGTACCTCACGATTTTCGGCATTTTGCGGATTTTATCTTACTAGTGGTCACAAAACCTATTCATAAAAATTTTCAATATACGTATGTCTATGTTTTGGTAAAGCCTCGATATAACGTTACCTTCCAATTTCAGTATTTTGAGAATTTTAGCCACATTTTTGTTATTGTTATTTGATATTTAAGGTTCCCAGTGGTCACAAAACTTCTCCATTAAAATAATAGATCCATGTTTTGACCATAAATCGGTACAACCCGATTTTCGGTATTTTTATATACATTGGTTAATCGAACTACCTGTAATTTGACATTTGAGGTTCCCAGCACCACAATACTTACTTACTTAGATGGCTTTTATACTAAACAGAAAGTTTTGTTTCATAAACCGAACTAAGAATAGATTTGCCAACTCACCGATCTTTTGCTTTACTTTTCCAATTTCCGATGCCACGTTTTGTGATATCTTCTTCAACTTGGTCTTTCCATCGGAGTTTAGGTCTTCCCTTGGGGCGTATACCGTAGAGTGGCTCGTATTCAAATGCCTTTCTGCGGGGGTATATTTATCCATCCCGCTGATATGGCCAAGCCAAACCTATCGTTGTAGTTCGATATGTTTTACTATATCGAAGTCGGTCGGCTAGTATAACTCGTGGTTCATACGACGTCGGTATTCACCGTCAACGCATATTGGTTCATAAATCTTTCGAAGAATTTTTCTCTCAAATACACCAACCTCTGCCTTATCTGCTTTCGCAAGTATCCATGTTTCAGATCCATACATAACTACGGGTAGTATCAACGCCTGGTAGAATGTAAGCTTTGTTTGACGAGAGGTGGCTTTGCTTTTAAACTGTTTACATAGACCAAAGTAGCATCCGTTGGCCAATATTATTCTTCTCTTTATTTCAAAACTTTGTTGGTAGTTTTATTTATGGCGGTGCCGAGGTAAATAAAATCATTTACTATCTCAAATTTGTAATTATAAACATCCACAGTTGGTTCAAGTGTACTGGACAACTTGCGTGTTGATAACATAAACTTCGTCTTATCGCCGTTGACAGCCAGACCCACTTTGACAGACTCTTTTTAAATTTTTGCAAAGGTGGCCGTTACGTCTCGCGTTGATCTACCTATAATGTCTATGTCATCTGCGTATGTAAGCAACATTACATCTTTATTGTATATCGTGCTGTTTTTATCTCTGGCCGGATATAGATTCGCATCTCGTATGACCTTTTCCAGTAAGATGTTAAATAAGTCACACCATGTCTGAAACCTCGTTTTGTGTTGAAAGGCTCGGATAGGTTCTTTCCTATTTTAACTGCTGATCATGTGTCAGCCAATGCCGTACTGAATAATCGATTTAGTTTTGCAGGGATGCCAAACTCAGACATGGCTTGAAACACCTTTGCTCTAATAGGGCTGTCGAACGCGGCCTTATAGTCGACAAACAGATGGTATGTGTCGATCTTTCTTTCGTGGGTTTTTTCCAGTATTTGCCGCAGTGTGAAGATTTGATCAATTGTCGACTTACCAGGTCTAAAACCGCATTGGTATGGCCCGATTATTTCATTGACCATGGGTTTAAACGTTCACACAGTATGCTCGACAGCACTTTGTATGCGATGGGTATGAGAGTTATGCCACTGTAATTTGCATAAACCGTCTTGTCTCTTTTCTTGTGTTCAGGACCATAGTAGGATGAGGTTCCAATCGTTGGGTATGCTTTCTTCCTGTCAAATTTCGTAAATTAACTGATGCATACTCCTTATCAGCATTTCACCAACGGTCTTGAACAGTTCGGCGGGAAGTCCATCAGCTCCTGCTGCCTTAAGGCCTAGATACATAAGCTGCCTCGCCTGCTTGCCTTGCTTGCTTCTGATAAAAGAATAAAAAAGAAGCAGGAAAGCAAGGCAACCAGGCGAGGCAGCTTATGTACCCAAGCCTTTATTGTTTTTCAGCCGATTAATAGCTGTTATAACCTCGCTTTTGCTATGTGGTAGAAATTCAACGTTGTCATTTACGATTGGTTCTGAGGTATCTTCATCGTCATTAATCGTGGGACCAAATATATTTTTCCTTCCAATTTTAGCATTAAAATCTCGTAGAACAATCTTAATCATATCGCTCATTTACTCAAATAGTGGCATAACTCAAAAAAGGGTATTTTTTCTACGACTTCTACTGAATACTGTGTCTGATATCTCTAAAACTCGACGAGTTACAGCTCATTTACTATGAGCTTCGCATAATTCAACGTAATAGTTTTTTTAAGTTTATGAAGCACTAAAATAATTCAAATCATGCTTGATCATGCACTGAAATTTAGCACTGATACCTGGCTAACTGTTTGCAAAATATGGTCCAAGTAGTTATTTTATTTTTTGTGTAATAATCTTTTTAAGTTGGGAAATCAAATTGCAATCGCGAGCTTAAAACGCGTCTCGAAACTGTAATTTTGGATATGTCACTCTTTGAGTAAATGAGCGATATATTCATGTCATATGCCCTCTCTAGGCGCTCGTAGAATATATCCTTGGTCTGTTCGTCTTTCTCTTCCGTCGAGGCATGGGCACAGACTGATGTTAAAAAACGTTGCTTTTGCGGATTGTGGCAATTCTCTCATTAACCGGAGTGAAACTGGATACGAGATTTTTAAACCTCCGGTGTGCCATAAATCTAACACCTAGCTCTTGCTTCGTTTCATCGCAGCTTTAATACATTGCGTAATCGTTTGTGATCTCTACGTCTGCCCGATTCCATCGCACTTCCTTTAAGGCGATAATATCAGCTTTGTACTTATCAAGTACATCTACCAATGCGCAAACCACACCTACTCTGTAGAGAATCCTGATATTCCAGGTGCAGATTCGCAGATCATGGTCCTTGAAACGTTTGCGGGGGTCATCAGCTTTAGAGGGGTTTGTTTTCCTTCATTTTCTTTGTTTTTTCATAGTAAGCTGTTTTGACGGGGTGAGTTACTAGCCCAACGCCCAACCTAAGTTTTTATCGTTCTTATGGGTGAGCGGGTGTTAAAGGCAGCTCACCAGTGACACCACGGGGAGGTCAGTGTCCACTTGAGATGAAAGAGGGACCAATATAAGTCATGTGCTTTGCCATGTTAAAGCCGGCCAAGACCGTTCCTTGGTATCATTCATCCCTTTCGTCACCCGATTGAAGACATTTAAAATATACTTTCTTACCTACTTTAGGCATTTGCGGTATCCGCGGTCGAAAAACTTCTCCTCCTATAATTCTTTACGCATAAGGAAACTATTTTTTCCATTTCAGTTCAGGAGGGTATAAAAAGGCTAATAAGAAATTCAATATTAATGAAATATGAATATTCTAACTTAAAATCCAATTTAAATCCTTTTGGAATAGTTGTCGTTTTAATTTATCCCCTTATGCATCCATTTACAATATTTGAATAACAATCAGCCCATTGACCCAGATCGTTTATTCAATCCCATAGGTTGTGTATGCATTGATTGTGATATCCATTTGCTAGATAATAGTATGAATTGAATGCAAAAGTGCAATCAACATTAATGAAAGGGGCTCTTTAAATACACAATGTAATCTGAGTTCGCACAAATGCACACCTATAATCTTATATTTGAGTGACAAAAGAAAACGAAATAACTATGCAAATATACAAAGAATTCACTTTTATTTGGTGTCAAAAATATTTTTATAGCCATTTAAGCCTCTGCATAAAATGTTCAAAAATACAATTTCATTTTATATAGACGGTTGGTTTTCCCTTTAAAACATGACCTGTCGTAAGAAAGAGAACAATGTCAAGAGAAATATCATTAGAAATGTGTTCATATTTGTGTTATGCGTAGTAATATTGATGTTCCCTTACGGGGACATTAAAGAGAATTGTAATACATATAACATATTCATCAACACTGAAAGTGGAAAGGTTTAGGTGTCACATAGATTCCTCAGACTCTGCCATTGAAAATAGTGTTTGTGTCTTTTCTTTCGAAGACTAGGTCAATATGTCGGTGATAATGCTAATATATATATACATATGTAAACAAAAAATATTCCTTTTTTAAGTATTTAGATACAAATTCACATAGGTCATAGGGATTGGTAAAAACATGACAGTGGACTTTAAGTACATTACATTATCTATACATACATATATAAAGGGAAATGATGTTAGTTACAATGCGTGTAACTCAAGAACTGTAAAACTAATTTTAATAATTCGCATCACTTCGGAATGCTCTCATGGCAGAAAATGATAAAACCTAAAAAATCGCGAAAAATCCGCGAAAATTTCAAAAATGAAAAAAAATAATTGTCTCCTCAGATTTCCTTAGGTCTTTTATTGTTGATTTATGATTTTTGCATTGCTTAGCGAAAAATGAAAATATGGCCGTGTCGTTCTATAGGTGCGATTATTATCAATATAATCCATCTTCAATACCAAAATTCCTAGGTGTTATATAGATTTTTATTTTAGGAGGGTTGGCGTTTTTTGTTTGGGATGACGACTTCCATTTTGTTCTTCAAAATAGTCAGGCTTAATCCCATAGTCGTTGTTTTAATATTTTATTAAAATGATATATAAAATGATAGATGATATTACGTTTTACATGTTTAATCATATTACTAAAACATACATACTTAATCGTAATTCCCATCTATGTTCGGCATAGCTAAATAGCTGTTAGCCATATTATACTTAATTTTTGTCTTTTAGGCAATGTGATACATACCCAGCAAAATTTGAAGGAAGGGTTTCCATGCGATGACGTGATTTCATGGCATCTTTTGCATTGGTTCAAACGAAGTCGTGAAAGATACGATCTTTTCATTAGCATTTAAAACAATGCAGAGGAAGTCGTGAAAGATCCGATCTTTTCATCAGCATTTAAACCCATGCAAAGGAAGTCGTGAAAGATCCGATCTTTTCATCAGCATTTGAGCCCATTCCATCGATCCAATAGAGATGAGTTTTGTGTTTATACCCTACACCACTATGTGGGGAGGGTATTATAAGTTGGTTTTGGCCAAAAAGTTTGTAACGCATCGAAATAATGGTCGTAGACCCATACTTATATATACCAAAATGAATGTCTCGACGAGCTGAGTCGATCTGGCTATGTGTGTCCGTCCGTCAGTCCGTCCGTCCGTCCGTCTGTCCGTCTGTCCGTCTGTCCATCTAAACCTTGTAATCACGCTACAGGTCGCAATTTTGATCGGATCGTCACGAAATTTTGGATGTTGATGGGGGTCCCGGAGGGGAAGAAGCCTATTGATTTTGGTGATGGTCGGATAATATTTAGGGGTCGGAATGAGCAAAATACTTATGTGGATAAAAAGACAACGTTTTTTTCCAAAGCGAATATCTCATCTTCTATACGGGGTATACCAAAAGCAAAACTTGACAATACAAGTAGAAAATATCGCCTTTCTAATGATGTAAAGTAGGTGCTCCTAGGTGATCAAACAACGAAGATATCACAATAGTCGCAAATAAAACGCAAATTTTCATTTTTGCAATTTTAATTATAATGATGAATATCATAGCTTTGGTTAGGGACTTTCCAAAAGCAAAGCCTGGCTGTGAAAGTAGAAGATCCCATCTTTACAATGATGTAAACGAGGTCGGCGTAGGTGACCAAATAACGGAGATATCGCAATTGTAGGTAATACATCCCATTTTTCCACTTTTTTGGAAGTCACGCTACAGGTCTCAATTTTGATCAGATCGTCACGAAATTTTGAGGGTTAATGGGGGTCACACAGATGAAGAAGCCTATTGATTTTGGTGATTGTAGGATAATATTTAGGGGTCGGAATGTGACAAAAAAAATATTTGGAAAAAAGGCCAACGTTTTATTTCAAAGTTAATATCTCCCTTATGTAGGAGGTATATCGAAAGCAAAACCTGGCAAGGAAAGTAGAAAATATCACCTTTCTAATCGTGTAAAGTAGGTTCTCTTAGGTGATCAAACAACGAATATATCGCAATAGCCGCTAATAGAACACAACTTTTCATTTTTGCGATTTTAATAATAATGACGAATATCACAGCTTTGCTTCGGGACCTTCCAAAAGCAAAGTCTGGCAATGAAAGTAAAAAATCCCATCATTACAATGATGTAAAGCAGGTTGGCGTAGGTATCCAAATAACGGAGATATCGCAATAGTCGGTAATACATCCCATTTTTCCACTTTTTGGAAATCACGCTACAGGTCGCAATTTTAATTGGATCGTCACGAAATTTTGGGTGTTATTGGGGGTCCCACAGAGGAAAAAACCTTTTGATTTTTGATAATGGTCGGATATTATTCAGGGGTCGGAATGTGACAAAAAAAATATTTGGAAAAAAGGCCAACGTTTTATTTCAAAGTTAATATCTCCCTTATGTAGGAGGTATATCGAAAGCAAAACCTGGCAAGGAAAGTAGAAAATATCACCTTTACAACGATGTGAAGTAGGTTGTCATAGGTGGTCAAACAACAGAGATATCGCAATAGTCGGTAATGCATCCCTTTTTCCATTTCTGTGCAATCACACTACGAAATTTTGAAACGGATCCTCACGAAATTTTGGGGGTTGATGGGGGTCTAACACAGAAAGAAGCCTATTGATGGTTGGCATACATCCCACTTTTCCATTTTTTATTTGGGTTGTACTGTCGAAGCACTTAAATGCGTTTCAAAAAAATTGACCTGTGTTAATGAAGACATTCAGAGCAAAGGCGCTAAGCTATCCCAATTTTAATATTTTGAATTTTATTAGTCAAAAGCTTATGAACAGGGTAGTGGTGTAGGGTATCACATAGTCGGCCCCGACCCGACTATAGCCTTGGCTCACTTGTTTTATTTATACACATTTTTCTAAATGTATAAGATTAATTATTTACAATAGGCTTGATGTTGTCCGAGACTCGAAAGCACAACCAACGTTGTTAAAATTCTCGTCGTAATGATAATGTCGTTGCAAAGGGTTGGTGAAAATTACATGCCAAAGCATTGGTGAAAATGGCATGCCAAAGCATTGGTGGAAGTGACATGTCAAAGGATTGGTTAAAATGACATGCCTTGGATCCAAAAATGAATAGCATCTTTTGTGGTCCACGCTTATATAAAATTCATCGAAGAAGATGCTAAAAAGATGACATGCCAGATGATTGAATGACATCTTTGGCATCGAACATTTTGCTGGGTATGTACATACAATATAAATTACATAAATTCATTAAGTATTAGGTTTCTATATTTAACCCATGATATAATGTATTTATATAACGAATCAAAATTCGCACCATTTAAAACATTCAATACTTCATTTTCTTCGAGAATAATTGATCCAAAATATTGCTTTCTATAAACAGAGTATATAGGGCATACACCGATAAAGTGAAATGTGTTTTCGGAGTTATTCATATTACAAATGGTACAAAGACCATTTGTATTATTATTTCTTGTTAATAATTTACCGTTTAAGTCGAGCAATCCACCCGTATATTTTATAACACTATGCAACACTGAAAGTGCAAACAACTTCTAGTATGCAATTTTTGAAAGTACGTATTTAGACTACAAAAACCCTAGTAGGGTTTTGTCCTGTCAGATACAGTTCGGATTTTATGGCCTCATCTAAACCGGGCTAAATCTACACTTTTTTGCATTTATTAGGCCTTTATTTCAGAAACGAAAGGGAATTTGGCCTTGTTGCCTTTAGCAATATTGTAGCCCTAAACTAGTAGAACTTATCTCCATCTAATACTCCACTAAGGCATCAAAATCTATAAAATATAGAAAATTTTACGTAATTGCTGAAATTCTGGTCATTGTCGGCTAAACTATTGGGAGTTAAACCAAGTAATCTTTTGCAAAAATTTTCCAAATAAAGATATCAACAATTCTTTAGAATATTCCGAAACTATAAACTGCTTACTTCATGTTGTTTCAGCGGTATTTTGCATCATATCTTTTACAACACGTATTTCAAACACAGTTTATTCTCGCATTTCGGATTTCACTACATTATTGACATATTTATTAAATCGTCGTTGCAAAATGTACTGAAAACAACGGCATAGAGGCATTTTACAACAATGGCATGTTCTGAACAGTTGTGTATTACATTCCAGGGAATATTTTCCAAAAGAAAATGTTCAGAAAAAATTAACGGTTTTGGAGATACGGTGCGAAATGTACAAAAATTGTGGAATTTTTGCATATATTTTGAATATTGAGGCAATAAGTGTAGTTTTTCGAGTTCATTATTTCTCCAAATATTTTATCCTTGTCCTTATCTACAAATTTGCTTCAGAGGTCAGAAAAGGATTCGAATTGGTTTCAGAGATATAGCCCCGAATTTCTTTAAAAACACAACGTTTAACCATGTTTAAATCCGAGCTGGGCCTGAGTACTTTCAAAAAATCCTCATTTCGAAATGTTTGCACAAGATCACCTTAAAAATGTTGCACAGTGTATTTGTACAGAGTATCGCTTGTTCCAAAGCTGTCGCATTGTACGTATCGATTTAAATAATTCAATTATTCGTAAAGTGATCTAATTTATTGCAAGAATTACAATTTCCAAAAATAATTCTTCCGTACTTCTTTTCACAGTCAATAGTAAAGAATTACTGACCGACTAATTACAGCTGAACACACCAGACAACTTTTAGGCCTGAAAATGCTGCAAGAAAGCAATATGATTATTACTTCTCTGCAGAAAAATATCTTGCAACGTATTGTCTTAATTTGTAATGTTCTCATTTTTATTTTTTTTCTGTTGGAAAATGTTCTTCTTACACTTCAACAGCAAAGGAAGCCTTTTTCTGTAGAGAGTTATACATATATAGATAGTGGAAAATTCTATTAAAATTCTCTTAAAATTGAGGGTTAGACTTTCTCTTTAAATTTTTTTATCTGCAGAGAAACTATATATCTGCACAAAGCAGAGAAAATGTAAAGCACAATGTAACATCTCAAAACAAAAATATCTGAAAATTTAACAACTTCTTTGCTGTGATGCCAACGAATGTAAATTTAGCAATTTTTCAATAGCGACGGTCTTTGTAATATGCCGCCTGTTTGCTGCAGTTAAAACAGCATCGCGGAAATCGGTTGATAACATTACGCCGCTTCAAATGTTCTTTAAATGATGGTCTATGCAGACTCCAAAAAATCGGTATTACCAAGCTGTACGTTAAAGGGTAGTAACAACACAAACTTACATACATACATATTACTTTCGTTCAATGCAATTTGTGGCATGAGGAAAGCCCATAAAATAGTTATGCACTTTCTATAAAGCATTTGAAAGTTGTTTACATCAATCAAATAAAAATCCTTCCTATTAAAAGAAAATAAATATTGAGTCATGTCAAATTGTTTGGATTAAAATTAAAGAGAAAATTTTAGACAAATGTAAATTAAGTGATTGCATTGCAATTTTATCAAAATTTAGATATAAATTAATATAAATTAGATAAATATTTTAAAAATAATATTTGTATAAGCAATTGCTATTAATTATTCAGACCGAAAATGTAGATAAATACTCCAAAATGATGGACTGATCAAAAAATATTTTATTTGTTTTCTTCAAAAAGTATTTTTTTATTCCTCAATAACAATATTGCCCCTTTCGATGTAATCCCCTCAGATATAAGTCACTTATGCCATAATTTTTCCCAATACTTGAAACATTTCTGAAACGCATTTTTGGTATAGCCAACTGTTTCGATTTTTCTTTTATCTCCAGAATCGTAGAAAAACGCTTCCCTTTCGTCGGTGTCTTCAGTTAGATAGAGGAAAAAACCAGCGGGGGCATAGTTCGGTGAATACGTTGGTTGAGGCATGATAACGGTTTTGTTTTTGGCCCAAAAACTCACACAACATCCATCCATGATAAATTTTTTTACAATTCTTTACGTATCTGACGAATTGCTACTCGCATAACTTCAAGATAGTATTCCTTATTGAACGCACGATCTTGTGACAAGAATTCATGCTGCACCACGACATTGCAGTCGAAGAAAACAGTGGGCAAATATTTGACTTGCTTTTTTTCGGTATTGTCTCTTCTGAACGTTTCCATTCGGATGATTGGGCTTGGGTTTCAATGTCATATACTCATGATTCGTCAACAGTTATGACCTTTTTACAGTAAACGAAATTCAAGAGCTCCTGAGCGATGTTCATGCTACGTTGGTTTTGTTCAAAATTTACCAGAAAATAGCAAAAATTCGAATAACACACCAAAACACGACTAGTTTTTTAAACTGTTAAGAACAAACTGACAATCCAAAACGGCTGATCTATCAAAAAAATCACGGACATGACAGAAACAGGTGATAAAGCATTATACTCGGCCGGGCCGAACTTTTTATTCCCTCCACGAAATACTCTGAACTTCTGTTCCAAAACTGCAAGAATCTACTAATTTTTACAATTTCTTCAGATAACAGAACAGAGCATAATTTTCACAATTTTACATGGGGATTTTTTTGAGCACTGGATCAGCAAATACCTATTTTTAGCTATTTTGGCCAGTTAAAATCAGGCGGTACCGTTATATGGGGATACACCACAGCCTGGTCTAATGTTCACAATTTTTGATAGAGAAGCCTTTAACCACTATATGCCAAAGGACATCCAATCTTGCCCGAAAATATAGACAACAACTAAAAAAACTTGTATTAGGTGTTACTGTTTTACAGGACCATACCTTAATGTTGACATATGTTGACCATTTTTGTTGAAGACATTTTGTGACTACTGGGAAACTTAAATGTCAAATTTCAGGCAGTCCGTCCAATAAATGAAGCTTTACCACCTGTTTATGTATGTCGACCGAAAGGTTTCTTGGGCTACCGAAGTGGATAAAATCATTTTCTGTTCATGTAAACACCTTCGAAACGAAAATCTATGCGACCGACAAGCCATACGAAATAACACGTATACGTACACTTTTCCATGTAAATTTGGGTTTATGTATTTGGAAAGGACTGTCTTTTGTAAAAAGAGAATGTCAAAATCACTCACTTGCTTTGTTGCTCTCGAGTTGAACGTATCGCGTGTTTAGAATTTGCGAAAACAGATATTTAAAAACTATCGCTGCTTTATTTATTACTGTTTTTTACACCCTAATATGCAACAGATGCTACATCGTGGTCACCAAATAGAATATCACAAAGTTTGATATACACTTTATATATATATATATATATATAAAAGGGATTGAATCGTTGTTTTCGAAAATCGGATGGGCACCATGTCATTTCCACAATTACGCGGTTTCTATGCGCTTAAATAGTTGTAATATTTACTTAAATCATTTTTTTTTCAACTTTTCGTTTAAAATCATAAAACAACAAAATTAGAACAATATAATTTTTATTTTTTCCTCATATTTTCTTCGCATTTTTGCAAATAACATGAATATTATAGCTCCGACCTTCACACAATTGGCTTCATTTTATTTCTCACAATGTCTGGATGCCGTTGTATTTTTTTACATATTTTTTGTAAGCATAAGCGCTTTTATTTCAAAAATATACTTGCAAATAAGTAGAATTTTGTAATAAATTGGATTTTTCGTGAATCCATTGAAACATTTTAGGAGTATTTTGACATCAGCGTAAAGGGTACAAATTCAGCTAACAGTAATAAGATATACCATCTTATTATATCAAGCCACGATTATTTTAGGATTTTTTCTAAATATTAAAAATAAAACGGTCATTTATTTGCGGGCAACGGTCAAGGTTATTAACAAAAATATATTTGAAATTTTTGCATTATAGTTTTCCTATTTGAGTTTTTCCTTATCTATGTACCAAAAATCATTGATGTAGCATCAAAATTTTTTTTTGATTTATTTAAAAAGGAAAACTCAATTTTACAAAAATTTCCCCATACAAAAGGTCAATGATGTTAGTTACTACGCTTAAAACTCAATAACCGCTGAACTGATTTTGACAATGGTTAAACCGTAAGTAAAACATCTACGAAAGATCAACTTCCGATTTATATCGTATAAAATTTGACTAGTACCACATATATATATATTGTCTATGTTTTTTACAATTCTGCGAGTCAGAAGTTGTAGAAGTTTTTATCTTTGGCACAAAACCCGCAATCTAACATGAACTCGTAATTAAATACAGTAACGTGTTAGTGTGACCAGACTTCAAGCACCCGAAACACACACAGAACGACAACTGATAGAATAGGTCTGCTAACAAGGAGAAACGTACCATGTACTGGATTGTGCAGTCTCAGTGAAAATACAATTACCGCAGTTGTCCGTGTTACCAGAGCCGATCTTGCAAAGCAAGTAGAGTTCGGAAGATCGCTTCAAACATAGAAATTAGAAAGAAAAGCAGACGAGGGTGGTTACTTGATAACAATCGGATCCCTCTGCTCAAGATTGGTTTATTGATAAAAACTCAAATTTAAATGAGCCCCAACACCACCCCAAAAATTTAATATTTTCACGTTATTATTTTTTGCTACTTACATTATATGTTTTTTTTTACATATGCGTTGTCACATATACACAAAGTGACGGCACATACGTAAAAAATATACGGTGTAAAGTAGTAATTAATAATGAAGCACTACAATTTTCTATTATTTTAAATTATCAAATTATAAGGAATCATCAAATGACTTAAATTGGAGAAGTCATAGCAAATTTTGATTGACGCAAATTTAACTTAAACAACATAAATTTAGTTCTTCATCTTCTTTCGATTATAGAAAATATTTGATTCAAAAACTTTAAATGCACAATCTAAGACAATGCCTTTCAAATTTAACCAATTCGCTCATTCGCCATTGAAATTCAAATATTCGGCATTCAATTCAATTGCTTGAGTGAAACATCACGTTCAGTGGTGAAAACGAGGATTTCAGAAAACCATCGATTATGAAATGAATAGGAGCTTTATGATATTACTTTGCTTCAACTGTGTTACCGAATATTTTTATTTACATCGCAAAATGTGTAATTTGCTTAAAAAACATCTTAGTCCCTATTTGCAGCTGCCTAATTTTCTCGCGGCAATTGTCAGTTCATAGTATGGAGAGAGTTGAGGAAAATAGAAACACTTTGCCCTCTCTTCGACAAACTGAAATTAGTACAATATACATTTGGTTCAAAGATCGTCCTAAACAGTTCAAAACAATTGAACTCTACATGGTGATATCAATAATAGTATTATAGGTTTAAACCAAATACATCAAGTTCAGTACCTAAGAGACTGCGAGACGAAGTTCGCCTGGTCCCCTAGTATTCTAATATTTGTATGTATATGTGGGTTTTGTTTTTATTTCTCATTCGGGTCTCATTTATGGAACATAGTTGTACAAATGTACATTCAAATAAGTAGTACATATTTCGCATAGAATACGTAACAGCAGTCGCACGATAGTTTGCGAAATACACGAACGCATTTTTAGACGGAAGTGAGTGACTGTTTTCCTTTCGTACGGGGTTTCGTGCGACGTACATAAACAGGCGGTTAATACTCAAATTACTGTTGCATGGGTGATATCCCAAAAATTTTGACCTATGTTGACAATTTTTGGTGGAAAAGCTTTTTGACTGCGTGTTATCTCATATGTCAAGTTACGTGTAGTTCAGTAAAAAAATATGGCTAAGCCACTCAAAATACCGAAAACGGGGAGGGGCCACCTAAACATAGACCTATGTTGATAAATTTTCTGTGGAGAAGTTTCGTGACTGCAGAGAACATCAAATATCAATTTATGGCTAGTCCAGTCAGAAAATGTAACTTAAAGCCTCAGAATACCGAAAATCGAAAGATTATAGCTGCCATATAAACATACTGTAGTGACTGTAACCTGGATTTTCGGATTCTCAGATTTTACGTATATTGAATTTTAAACATACATCGACCAAATGGAATGACTGTAACATGGAATTTCCGATTTTGAATAGGTACAAATTATTAATGTCTCATTGGTTTATTATTCAGTTAGCGTGGCGGAAGAGCTTAGAACTTTCATAAACAAAATTGAACTAATTGCTCAATTTTTTTCAATACAACTCGTCGTGGAGGGTGTAAAAAATACAAAGTTTTAGCTACATTAGTCTGCGTTGGGACATTAATATATTCGCACAGAGGATGATCCGTGCGGCGTGACGATTTCAAGGAATAAATAGGAAAAGACTGCAGTTGCCTTGTTTAAATATCAAAAATTCGAAAACGATATAATTTTCAGATATTTGGCAAATGTTTTTTCTTCACAAGAAAAATTGTTTCGAGAAACATTTTTAAATTTGCATTTTTTTTGTTTTATAAATTAACTTATGTTGTTTGTATAAATTTCCCATTTGCATTTTTCAAATAATTTCGATGTACAGTGGTATGCGAAATAATAGAGCCACAGCCGTCACAATGTATTTAAACATTTCTAAAACACTTCCGCACAGTGTGTTATGGCTGATTTTGCATTTTAATAACAAAATAGTATCCCACAAGTAAAATTCAATCAACATTTGTCCAATCTGGGGTTCTTTGTTGTATTGGGCAGAGCAGTGATATGATTGGGCCTATAAGGAGGTGTGAAAAGTAATAGAGCCAATTAAGTTAACAAGAATATTTCTTAAGAAAATTGTGATTTGATCATTAAAATCTTAGAACAAAAATTAGTTATACTTTCTTGCATTATTTTCCAGAATAAATTCCTCACCGCTTATTACAATTTAGACCCCGGAAGGGGTCAGAGATCAGAAGAAGATACGCCTTGAGTTTTCGCTTTAAAAAGTCCATATTTAACCATGTGTAGACGGTGCCATAAAATCCAAGCTGTATCTGACACATCAAAACCAACCTAGGGTTTACTTTCAAAAAAAAATGCTCAGTTCAAATTGTTTGCACAAAATTATCTTAAAAATGTTGCACAGTGTTATCACATATATTATTAATTAGATGTATCATACTTAGTACCAAGTTATGTATATAACAGCTACTCGTATTAGAAAGGGCTATAATCAGACAGGAGCCACGGTGGTTAGTGTTAAGCACTTCCGCCGTGGACAGAAGGTTTGCGGTTCAATACCTGACCAGAATATCAACATTTACGACAGTGGCAAATCCCCTCAGTGTAATGCAGAGTTATATTTCCTGAATATTTCTGCCATGAACAACTTTAATACATACAAGTGGTGTGGTAAGGCAAGCCGTGCAGAGCCGGCGATAAAAACTATGTTAAGTATTGATATGAGGGAAGTATCACTTGTCCCTTCAGGAATGTTGTGGGAACTTATAGATATGGTAAAAACCAAATTTCATATGCAATTCCATTTTAAAATATTTAAAACATTTTTTGCGTGCACATCTAAGATTTTTGGTATGAAGGTAAAGAAAAACAATTTGGTTTCCTTTTTCACTTGCATCACTGGTCATTGAGCTCGATTCCAACGATAAATTAATTAAAAATTAATATTAACAAGTAAAAAAGTATCAGTCGGCTTTGCCGACAGAGATATACCCTCAGCCTGTGTATATAGAAACAATTTTTTTTCCAAAATACGTATGTATTTAGGGGGTTTAAAAATTGTGGGCGTTTGAACCGACAAAAATGTAGATTACTATTAAAGATCAAAAGTTTTGCGGAGGAGATACTTAAAGGAATGGATCGACATTGACCATTATGGAAGTGGATCTCCAGCCACTACATATGGTGCAATAGGGGGTTTTTACACCCATCGGGCTGTTTGCTCAAGAAGTATGGACTTGCCCCTGAAAAAAATTTTACCATCGTAAGTGAGGCAGCGAATGCAAGCTGCTTCAACAAAAATCAAAGTGATTCGGTATTAGGTCTTAAAGTGAACTTATCCGAAATTTTGTGTGGGAGGTACCAGATGGAGTGGACAAATATAGTTCATATTTGAACCTGATCTATATCTGGTAGATATATTAGGATGTGTAAAGTGTAGACCAATTCGGCCACTCCCTTCAAGAGTTACCGTACGAACAATTTTTCCGAATATTTTTGAACTTTTGTGGGGGAGGTACCTGCAGGAGTGAACCCATCTGGCTTATTTTCAAATTTAAACTATGTTTCGACAAAATATTACTAAGGCCATATTTTGGACCGAATCGGCAGATCCGTTCGAGAGTTATCATGCGCTCCAACCACATCACACGGTGTCATAGGGGTTTTTTGCTATTTTCTCAGGAAGTATGGACTTGCCCCTGATGAAACTTGCACCGTCGTATGGAGAGCAGTGAATACAAGTTGCTAAACCAAAAATCAAAGCGATTCGAGAGATGGCCCTAAACTGAACTTTTCCGAAATTTTGTGGGGGGGGGGGTACCCGAAGGAGTGGACCAATTAAGACCATATTGAAACCTCATATTAATCTGGTAGAAAGTTTACGCTATACAAAGTATGGACCAAATCTGTCACTCCCTTCAAGAGTTATCGTGCGCACAAACTTTCCGAACAATTTCAGACTTTTGTGGGGGAGGTACCGGAAGGAGTGGACCGATGTAGCTCATCTTCGAACTTAAACTAAGTTTGGGCAAAATATTACGATAGCCAAAATTTGAACCAAATCGGTTCATCCGTTCGAGAGTTATAGTGCGCTCCAGCCAGCAGGACAGACAGACAGACGGACAGACAGACGGACGGACATTGCTCAATCGACTCCAAATTGTCTGAAACACATTTCGTCCAAACATACTTGGGGTCTAAAACCATTATTTCGATGAGGCACATTTTCATCGTATCAAAGTGTATATACCCTCCTTAGCCTAAAGGCTGAGGGTATAAAAAGGAACTTCGTCCTAAAAAGCAAAATTTTCAAATTCATTCACGTTCACAAAATTGGCCAATGCGCGCAAAAGTTATAGCGGTTTTTATTCTGCCCCAGAGTCCGTAGAAACCTTAAATTAAAAATATTTACAGAATCCAGACAATGCGTAGAAAAATATGGAACTAAACTTACAGAGATTGGGTATATAAATTCCATATTATAGCAGCAACAATAGAGAAAAACTTATTGTTGGAATATAGTTGCAAATATATTTCTATTAAAATATATTGATTAAACAAGTAAAAAAGTATCAGTCGGCTTTGACGACAGAGATATACCCTCAGCATATGTGAATCGAAACATTCATCTGCGGACAGATCGAATGTACTTAGGTTCTAACTAAGTTTGGACAAATATGTCGAAGGCCAAATTTTGGACCAAATCGGTTGATCAGATCTAGAGTTATCGTTGCCTCCAACCACTACATATTGGGGCCATAGAGAACTTTTACGCCTTTCGGGCTGTTTTCTCAAGAAATATGGACTTGTCCCTGAAAAACTTTTACCGTCGTAATTAAGGCAGCGAATGCAAGTTGCTTCAACAAAAATCAAAGTGATTCGAGTGCAGGCTTTAAAATGAACTTATCCGAAATTTTGTGTGGGAGGTACCCGTGGACAAATATAGTCCATATTCGAACCTGATCTATATCTGGTAGATATATCACGAACATTTTTGAAATTTTGTGGGGGAGGTACCTGAAGGAGTAGACCGATATGGCTTACCTTACCTTAGAGTTATCGATATTCTCAACATAAGATATTTTCGATATTTCATTTCATCAGCAATAATTTGGAAATGAAAATGTTGGAAATGTCTATGCTTTTGTTGACATTTTGTACAAGTAGTTTACAGACATATAAAGGAGAAAAAACAGTTGCTTTTATTTAATAAAAATACACAAAAATGCATTTTACTTTTCCGAAAATTTTGTACGTGTGACTACCGGCTTACTTTCTCACATTCACAAAACTGAAAAGCAGCGAAACTTGTATTTATTTCAATGAATTTAAGGTTAGGGGTTTTTAGTCCGATAATATCGCCTTAAACTGAACTTTTCCGAAATTTTGTGTGGGAGGTACCCGAAGGAGTGGACCGATTGAGTCCATATTGGAACGCCATCTAAGCCTGGTAGAAATCCCACGATGTGCAAAGTGTGGACAAAATCTGTCACTGCCTTCAAGAGTAATCGTGAGCACAAATCTTCCGAACATTTTCGAACTTTGGTGGGGGAGGTACCGGAAGGAGTGGACCGATATCCCTCATCGAACTTAAGCTAAGTTTGGACAAAATATCAGGAAAGCCAAATTTTTGACCGAATCGATTGATAGGTTTGAGAGTTATAGTGCGCTCCAACCAGCCAGCCAGACAGAGAGACAGACGGACGGACATGGCTAAATCAACTCCAAATTGTCTGAAGCGGATTTCGTCCAAACATACGTACTTGGGGTCTAAAACCATTATTTCGATAATGCACATTTGGCCCGTATGAAAGTGTACATACATATGTATGTATATGAGGAAAAGTCAGAATTTTTTAATATTCCATTTGAAAAAAAATAAAATTTGTTTTTGACGCTACATGAACGGTTTTTGGTGCATGCATTGAGAAAAAATTCCCATTCTCAAATCTGTTCGAGATACTAATTTTGGATATTGCGCGCAAAAGTTATGGCGGTTTCAATTCTGATTATTAGAAAAAATTGTATAAAAACGCTATTCATTATATAGAGAAACATTGTTAATTTATGGCTTCGTACATACTATATGTTTACTGCGGTCCCATAACTTTAGTGAAAAAGTTGTAAATTTTCGCGGAAATTACGAAAGCATTCAAAACAATTGGTAGTTTGCAACTTGTTTTAATAAAATTCAAGCTGTTTATGCATCTAAAAAATATATAAAAAATATGTACGTAATCTAAACATCGCGAAGATTCAAATGAAACCAAAACTATACAAATCCGTTTAGCGGTTTGCATATTATAGCAAAAAACAAAAAAATATATTGAGGAAATTTATAAAATTTTTGTAAGAGAAAATATTTATTAAAATTTATTTTGTGAGTTAGTTGACGAAAATGTAAGAAAAATAGGTCGGAGTTATTCTTCTATTTTAGTTAAATTTCACGCAAAAAATCACATTTTTTATTCTAATCACTTCTCGAATACACGCTAACATCTAGCAGAACATATGGGTATCTTTCAAATAAATGTAGGGTTCCCCTAAATGGGGTATAATCTTGAAATAAAACTGTATCGGGTAATGTTCATTTTGAAAGTCGTGTAAATCGCGAAATCCTCAAAATCACTTGATGCACATGCGGTTTACCAATACAGCGAATTCTTCTCTTTTTATTTGTTTACATTTGCCAGGATTTACTTTGGCCGCTAAGATGTAGCATCGTCTGCAGTTTAGTGTGCAACAAACCTTATAATGCTTATAATTTGCACAAAGTGCATACACTTTTTATGCGCATCCGATTGCACTATCATCCATGAAGAAATACATCGATCTAAACATATTTCGATAAAATCCATCAAGAACCGTGGATGTAGCATCACACACTATTTTTGGGATAAATGGGATACAGCTCCCATGTCACTAAATTTTTTAACCCGCTGTTTTCGCAAAAACGCGAGTGATGTGTCAGTTTCTTCATTGAAAAGGAAAAGATCCACAGAAAACGCGATTAAATCCGCAATATTTTCAAAAACATTTTACGCACATTTTTCGGTTTTTGCAGTTGCTGTTTTCGCCGTTCTAGTGGATGGATGATCCGGACCGTCAAAAAACTGAAATATCTTGGGGTCCCAGCACAATCAAAAGGATATTGTAAATACTGTACCCAAAAATAGGGTATTTCGAAAAAATATCGCACTAAATTTTGGCCTTTGTCAGTGGATTACTGTGATGCTGTCTGGGCTACATAGTCAATATACATATCAAATTATGCGTAATCGCGAGTACTTTAATCCTATTAGTAGTTCTTAGAAAAACCAAATACGCGTCCCTGTTAAATAAAAAATACAAAAAAATACCTAAAATTTGGCTTCAAAATGTCAGCATCCATAAAAGGTGGATGTAGTAGAGATTATGAAATGTGATACATTAGAAGTGTAATTTTCATTTTGTATTCTTCTAATTTTACTTTGGACAGATATCCGTAATTTAAACGGTTTAACCGCCAATCGAATAATAACGTAAAAAACTCGTTTGCTTCAACATGTTCATAGCTTCCGCGCAAATAAACTTTTTAGCCACATTTTTGAGCTTTGATCCAACTATTGTCATATTTCGTGGTACACTGCAATATTTCGCGAATTATAACAGTGCAAACCTTGGCTACATCAATGTTAATTTTTTTTACTTTTCGCCATAAATAAATGCTGAAGGTATAAAAATTAGAAAAAAATCTGCTAAAACTCCATTAAGAAAGATGGTTTACCATCATTCAAAAAATGCGAAAATCAGTCGATACACATCCGATAATGGATACAGCGAATCAATCTCTTTCAATATCTATGCATATTTCGATATATCACTCTGCGGCCAAAGTGTGCCGTGGGTAAAAGTTGCGCATTATGCGTACGATTTTGATGCGCATCCGATATCAGTAGCACCCATCAAAACCGCGGATGTGCCTCCACATTCTATTTTGGATAAAATGACCATATTACTCGATTATATCTGTAATTTATGATACACGTTTTTGCAAATATTGTAACCGCGTATAAAGGATTTCATTTATGTAAAATTTTTCAAAGAAAATCGCGGTTTAAAGCGCGGATTTGTCAAAATATATTTTTGCGCATTTACGTATTTTCTAGGTATCTATCTGTACCCACCAATTCGGTGGATGGATTAGATCGCGGAAGGACACATTACATCCGTCGCGAAAAAAACCAAATTCACGCGGGGTTCAAAGAACATTGAATGACACTTGTAAATATTACACGCAAAAGATGGGTTTTTGTACAAAAATTTACGCATGTCCATGACAATGACATGTACACTTAAGCCAAAAATCGGAAACGAAAATTCAAAAAACTTGTTGGCTTCAACCCATTTTTCTACATTGATACCAACACAGCTTCCACGTGAATTATTTACTGTTAATGGTCGATAGTAAGTAACCTAAATAGGCGTGGCAAGTTCCGCCCATTTCTTTAGGTTTTGAAATATTCGACATCAGATTCCTTGGAATTCTTGCATTTTAGGTATAAAGTGTCTTTGGCAATATTACTGACAACAATACGGGGTATCTTTTTATGAAGATAATTAACCCTCATGCGAGTCACTAAAGGGGTCTTTTTGGTCCCTTTTTTCAAAAACGTTTAAAAACTCCTTTGAAATGCGATCGTATCAGTTCAAAATATTCTATAAAATTATTTGTCATAAAATTTTACTATAGGCCCCGGATACACCAAAACTCTAAATCGTACCTAAACGCCAGGAATCTGCCAAAAGTAAAATCACGTTTTAGGGTTAATGTTGTACTTTATCTGAGTTTATTAAGTTTTGTCCCACAAAACTTCATTCTAGATAGAAGACGTCAAAGACAAAAATAATCTCCATCAAATTTCAATGTAAGTCGCAGAATAAATGAAATATGTATTTGCAATATATATCAAGAAAATATCTACATCAAATTTGCCAACAAAACACCGAAATATTTTTTGAATAAATTTGTTTTGTTCTTTTTTGAGTGAAAGTAACACGAAATTTAGTTCTAGACGAAAGGTGTTAAAAGAAGAAATATTCTACGCAAAATTTCATTGTAAGTCCTAGAACAAACTAGATATCTAAGTAAACCACTTTGTTAAGAAAATTACGTTACAAAATTAGGAAGAAATTATTTGTTAAACTTTTAAACTCTTAATTAAAATTTATTCCATACTGAGTCAAAATCTCCTAAAATATCTCACTTTTTGGGGGGTTGTGTCAAAAGAAGAAATGTTCCAAATCAAATTTCATTATGAGTCTCTGAGCAAAAGAAATTTGTAGCTATAATATTTAACATCTCCAGAAGCTTTCGCTTTTTATACCGTTTTTATTCACATTTTCGTTATCTGCGGTCAAAAAATATATTTTATTGATGTTTTTTGATAATGAATTCTTTCAGAAGATTATGTGTGCTCGATCCAAACTACTTTTCAAACATATATGGTGAATGTATATAGGGAAAATATTGATAACCCAGATCGGACTTTGAAAAATTACGTATTTTAGTACTATATACTAAAATAACGTCATCAGGATAAATCATAGGTTCCTGATATTGTATGCGGGGATAATCTACGGCTATTGTCCAGTGAATATATATATCTGACATACGAGTCCTTACATCCATGGTTTTGGCATGGTCCTAAATACTCTAATGATGGCAGCTACTCCTGCTCAAGTAAAATTGACTGACTGGTTTGACTGGCCGGGGAATCGAACCCACGACCTTATGTGTGCAAGGCGGGTGTGCATACCATTGCACCACGGTGGCACCCAACTTAATTATATTAATTTATCTAAACTATCTCTTTGAAGTGAAAGGGGGTTGCAAATAACTTCAAGCAATGACTAATATCTGAAATATAAATAAAAATAAAACGCAAAGGAGGACTTACATACAGACATACATACATATCACGCACCACACTTTCTTATCAAAACACTTGAGTTCATGCTAAAAATGGCCGTAGGCATTCAAACTGAAGTCAAAGCGGATCTCGACAAATGAAAACCAGTAAGGAAAGAATCAAAGTCGGGCGTGGCCGACTATATGATACTATACACCACTGTGAATATGTAAGAAATACATGGGGACTATATTCAAATCTAGACCAATTTCAATATAATTTTGCACATTTATTTCTAGAACAAATACAATCAAACATTCCAAATTTCATTAAAATTTGACTGATATAGCCTGTTTGGTGCATCAAATACCTCAAATCGGCCGAAAATATATATGGGAGCTATATCCAAATCTGAACCGATTTCAATCAAATTTGGCGTAGTTATTTCTAGACTAAACTCCATTCACATTCTAAATTTCATCAAAGTTGAACAGAAGTAGCGTTTCTGGTGCATCAAATACCTTAAATCGGGAGAAAATATATATGGGAGCTATATCCAAATTTGAACCTATTTCGATATAATTTGGCACATTTATCTATAGGCCTCATACCATCACACGTTCAAATTGCATCAAAATTGGACAGATATCGTGAGTTTGGTGCATCAAATACCTCAAATCGGCCGAAAATATATATGGGAGCTATATCCAAATCTGAACCGATTTCGATATAATTTTGCATATTTATCTATAGACCTAATTCCGTCATAAATTCCAAATTTCAGCAAAATTTTACAGATATAGCATGTTTGGTGCATTACATACCTCAAATCGGACGAATATATATATGGGAGCTATATCCAAATCTGAACCGATTTTCACCAAAAGCAATAGCGTTTTTCCGACGGCTAAAAAAATTATCTTCCCCAATTTTTCAGCCAAATTGGACAATAAATGCGACATGTACGTTGCGAACGGACGGACGGGCGGACATGCATAAATCGACTCAGAAATTGATACTATGCGTATCCCTAGAAGGAAGGTCTATCTCTTTTCCTTATTCATGTTACATCATGTTCCTTATTCATGTTACGTCATGTTACTTTTTTAAGAACTCTATTTTAACAAAACTGACGAACGTATCGATGAGAAAATTAATTTGCGAGACAATGGTTGTTGTGTCTCCGACCCTAGGTACTAGTTTGCTTAACCGATTTTCCGGAAAATTTCAGATAATCTACTGGGAGGACCTGTGGTGAAAATAGGGTATATATTTTGTTGAATTTCGGAGGGGACGAGGTACCTCCCCCATGCCCTACTTTTTTAAGAACCCTATTTTAACAAAACTGAAGAAAGTATCGATGAGAAAATTAATTTGCGAGACAATGGTTGTTGTGTCTCCTACCCTAGGTACTGGTTTGGGGCCCAAAGACCCGACCACACCCACTTTTTTAAATCTTATATATAAAAGGCAATGTATGTATGTTAGTATGTTTGTTTGTATGTTCCGTACAGACTCAAAAACGGCTGAAACAATTTTCTTGAAAATTTCAGGGAATGTACAGGGAACACCCGTGGTGAAAATAGGCTATATATTTTTTATACCCTCCACCATAGTATGGAGGGTATATTAAGTTTGTTTTTCCGTTTGTAACGCATTGAAATACTCATTTGCGACCCTATAAAGTATATATATTCTTGATCAGGGTAAAATTCTAAGTCGATCTGAGCACGTCCGTCCGTCCGTCCGTCCGTCCGTCCGTCTGTGGTAATCACTCTAGCATCCACAAAAATGGAGATAGGACGCTGAAATTTTGGGAAAATGCGTCTTTTGTTTGCAGGCAGGTCAAGTTCGATGATGGGCTATATCGGTCCACGTTTTGGTATAGCCCCCATATAACGGTACCCCCCCATTTACGGTATTTTGACGTTTTTAGCTACATTTTCAGACCGATTTGGCTATAATTTGACATTAAGGGTTCTTAAGTGTCAGTAAACATATATAACAAAACTTGTGGACATAGGTCCACGTTTTGGTATAGCCCCCATATAACGGTACCCCCGATTTGCGGTATTTTGACGTTTTTAACTACATTTTTAGACCGATTTAGCTATAATTTGACATTTAGGGTTCTTAAATGTCAATAAACTTATATAACGAAAGTTGTGGACATAGGTCCACGTTTTGGTATAGCCCCCATATAACGGTACCTCCCGATATACGGTATTTTGACGTTTTTAGCTACATTATCAGACCGATGTAGCTATAATTTGACATTTAGGGTTCTTAAGTGTTAATAAACATATATAACAAAACTTGTGGAGATAGGTCCACGTTTTGGTATAGCCCCCATATAACGGTACCCCCCGATTTGCGGTATTTTGACGTTTTTAGCTACATTTTCAGACCGATTTAGCTATAATTTGACATTTAGGGTTCTTAAATGTCAATAAACTTATATAACAAAAGTTGTGTACATAGGTCCACGTTTTGGTATAGCCCCCATATAACGGTACCCCCGATTTACGGTATTTTGACGGTTTTAGCTACATTTTCAGACCGATTTGGCTATAATTTGACATTTAGGGTTCTTAAGTGTTAATACACATATATAACAAAACTTGTGGACATAGGTCCACGTTTTGGTATAGCCCCCATATAACGGTACCCCCCATTTGCGGTATTTTGACGTTTTTAGCTACACTTTTAGACCGATTTAACTATAATTTGACATTTAGGGTTCTTAAGTATCAATAAACATATATAACAAAAGTTGTGGACATAGGTCCACGTCTTGGTATAGCCCCCATATAACGGTACCCCCCGATATACGGTATTTTGACGTTTTTAGCTACATTATCAGACCGATGTAGCTATAATTTGACATTTAGAGTTCTTAAATGTCAATAAACTTATATAACAAAAGTTGTGGACATAGATCAACGTTTTGGTATAGCCCCCATATAACGGTACCCCCGATTTACGGCATTTTGACGTTTTTAGCTACATTTTCAGACCGATGTAGCTATAATTTGACATTTAGGGTTCTTAAATGTCAATAAACTTATATAAGGAAAGTTGTGGACATAGGTCTACGTTTTGGTTTAGTCCCCATATAACGGTACCCCCCGATTTACGGTATTTTGACGTTTTTAGCTACACTTTTAGACCGATTTAGCTATAATTTGACATTTAGGGTTCTTAAGTATCAATAAACATATATAACAAAAGTTGTGGACATAGGTTCACGTTTTGGTATAGCCCCCATATAACGGTACCCCCGATATACGGTATTTTGACGTTTTTAGCTACATTTTCAGACCGATTTAGCTATAATTTGACATTTAGGGTTCTTAAGTATCAATAAACTTATATAACAAAAGTTGTGGACATAGGTCCACGTTTTGGTATAGCCCCCATATAACGGTACCCCCGATTTACGGTATTTTGACGTTTTTAGCTACATTTTCAGACCGATTTATTTATCAATTGACATTTAGGGTTCTTAAATGTCAATATACTTATATAACTAGTGGACATAGGTCCATGTTTTGGAATAGCCCCCATATAACGTTACCGCCCGATTTCAGGTATTTTGAGAATTTTACCAACAAGTTTTAACCGAATTATCTGTAATTTGAACATTTGAAATTCTTAGTGGTCACCACACCTCTTCACCAAAAATTGTCAAGAAAGCCCCCATATAACGGTACCTCCCGATTTTCAGTAATTTGATGATTTTAGCTACAATATTAAACCGAACTAGCAGTAATTTGGCATTTGAAGTTCTTAGTGGTCACAACACCTCTCCATCAAAAATTGTCAATATAGGTCCATGTTCGGATATAGCTCCCATGTAACGGTACCTCCCAATTTTCAGTAATTTGGCAATTTTAGCTACAATTTTTAACAGAACTAACTGTAATTTGACATTTGAAGGTTGTAGTGGTCACCACACGTCTGCCTCAACAATTTTCAACATAGCCCCAATATAACGATAATTCCCGATTTTCGGTACTTTGAGGATTTTACTTAAAATGTTTAACCGAACGTAGGTCCATGTTTTTGTATAGCCCCAAAACAAACCTCACGATTTTCCGTACCTTAGCTATATTTTTTGGACGAACTTTCTGTAACTTGAAATTTAAAAGTCAGCAAAAATTCTGCAACAAAAATTGTTCATTTAAGTTCATATTTTCGTATAGCCCAGATACCTCCGAACTAGCTGTTAATGACATTTGAAGTTCCCACGTTATGTACCGATTTTCGATATTTTGAGGATTCTAGCTAAATTTTTTAACCGAATTAGGAGTTATTTGACATTAAAGGCTCCCATCAAAAACTGTCAACATAGGCCCATGTTTTATTATAACCCCTATATAACAGTACCTCCCAATTTCTAGCCCACCAAAAATTGTCAACAGTTAGATATAGGCACCATAAAAAAGGGCCTCCCGAATGAAGCATTTTATGTACATTTTCTGACATTTTAACGTACTCACTTAAAGGTGGGGACAGGAATGAATATTTTATGGTGGAGGGTATGAAAAGTTCGGCCCGGCCGAACTTAATGCTTTTTTACTTGTTTTAATTTCGGAAGGGGCGGGATACCTCCCCTTGCTCTACTGTTTTAAAAAAACATATTTTAGCACGCTTACTTTTTAAATACGCTATATATTTTGTTGAATTTCGGTGGGGTGGGGTACCTCCCCTATGTCCGATTTTGTAAAAACTCTATTTAAGCAAAGCTGAAACGAAAGATTGAATTTATTCCGAACCACCCCTCTCCGAACTTCCACCCCCTAAACCGCCCGCTCCGAACTTCCACCTTCCGAACCACCCTGCTCCGAACTTTCACCCTCCGATTCACCCTGCTTCGAACTTCCACCCTCCGAACCATTCTGCTCCGAACCACCCCGTTCCGAACTTCCACTCTCCGAACGTCCCCCTCCGAACTTCCACCTTACAAATCGGTGTTACTCGATTGTACTCTTAGACTAAACTCTACTTGAGAGTTTAATAAATTACATACAAATATCTTCTTATATAAAAGACAATGTGTGTATGTTAGTATGTTGCTATGTTTTTATGTTCCGTATAGACTCAAAAACGGCTGAACCGATATTCTGAAAATTTCAGAGAATGTACAAGGATCACCCGTGGTGGAAATAGGCTAAATACATATTTTGTTGAATTTTGGAGGGGGAGGGGTAATTTCCCATATGCCCTATTTTTTAAAAACGCTACTTTAGCACGCCCACTTTTTTAAATAAATTTAGGAGAATGTACAGGGAAGACCTGTGGTGAAAATAAGCATTATATTTTGTTGAATTTCGGAGGGCGGGGTACCTTCCCAATGCCCTATTTCTTAAAAAACTGAGCCGATTTTCATAAAAATTTCAGAGAGCAACATATCGATAGATATAGCTGCATCACTGGACATTCATTTGAATGAAGGGCATACATGCAATATTAAATAGAAGTTATCATCTGTAACGAATGTACGATGGCACAAAAAAAAATTCCCTAAAAGCTTTAGATCGATTCTTGGAGGATTTAAGAAGCAAATCACGTTTAGATTTCAGCAAACACTTCAAATTATACTATTGCAGCAGATGAAATAAATGTATGACTCAAGTCGTCAGTTTTTGGCGGTATGTTAAAATTGCATATCGACACCAACATTTCTGAAGATTTTTTGTTATAGTCACTTGCAGGTCCCGACAAATTAGCGATGCAAGAAAAATATAATTGATGATTTAAAAAAAGGTAACATAAAACAATGGACAGCAACGCGGACCGGGTCGGCTAGTTTCAAAATAAAAACAAAAATATTTTATTAATGGCTCAATTAGTTAATGGCATGAAATAAAATGCCGGGCTAATTAAAATTGATTATTTTAAAGAGCGCAACCAAAGAAACATAGGAGATATTTAGCATGCATTTTATATTTTTCTAATGTTGCAATCAAATTTGTTTAATAATTCTTAAGGGGAGAGATTTTGTGATTTAATTTGAGATTATTTTCACATTAGCAATAACATTATCCATGACAATCTTCATTCATATTTTTCGAGATGAAAAATTTCATGTAAGTTGTTTTCATTTCTAATATTTAAGTACAAATTGAGGTTGTTAGCAGGTGGATATTAAGCCCTAAACAGTTCCAATGATTGAGTAAAGTTGAACGTCATATCTGATAGAAAAATAAAGAAAAATTCAATCTATGTTGCCCTTGTTTTTATATTATTCTAGCAGCAATGAAGTTTAACTTTGCTGAAGCGTTGGATGTGTTTAATGCTTTAGTCACTTTAGGACATGAGTACGTATGCGTATGCGTTTATTAGTAAATAATTACGTATACGCAACAAGATATATTTTTATTTCTTTGTCACCCTGAATTTGTTGTCACTTCGGTTCACACCGCATGATGTCATTTGGATATACATACACAAAGTTTATCCAGCCACTGAACCTTTGATCTGTGTCACACTCTTACACTAATCTGTGCATATTTCTATGACTCCGTACATGCTGTGGCAATGTAATTTGTGTCTAATCGCGACTCAAGAGGTTAGCAAACTGATGCGTTCGCTGAACTGGCCAGTTCCTCTAATCAGCTATTAAGCATTGGTACCAAAAAGTTCAATTTACATTTTCTAGGCAATGGGGACTTTACTCACGTTTGTCCATTGTTATAAACAATTTTGAAATTATGATGAAACTTGGTACTTCTTTGTACTTGATAACCGTAGGATTTTTAGAGCTCTTGAACCAGTAGGTCAGGAAGCCTGCTCTTTCCCAAAAAACATATAATATCGCTATAAACGGGACCGCAAACAGCCAGTCTCCGCATGAAGATTGTCCATTTGTTCCAATTCTCAAGTTGACAATCTGGCAAGTTTGATTATTATATCTGCGTAACTCTAACATTTTCATACGAAACTGGCGCCGCATAGATTACCACAGTCCGGCCTGTTGCTTTATATGAGGTCAACATGGTATCTTTTTCAGCACCCCAAGTGCTGCCGACCAGCTATTTGCAGAGCTCCGAATACTCGCTCTTCCACTCGCGAGTGATAATCTTCTCGAATTTGAGCAAGTTGAGGGGAGCAACTTGCCCCCTCCCCAGCGCCAAACAAAAACTTATCCCACCCTCAAATAAACTTGCCCCAAACCATCCAAAAATATTGCACCCAAAAAGAATTACCACCAAATTTTCACACGCGAGTAAATCGGAGCTCTGGCTACTTGATAACCTTGTTCCTACTTCTGATTTTGAAGCAAATAACTTTAGCTTGCGCGAACGACTTAAACATCCTTTCGAACGTTACACCAAATATCTTGGGGTAGTTAGTGGTCGGAATCAATATGTTCGTTGCTTGATGTCACAATTTTAGGATATATGTATCTCTGTGAGCGTAGCCGGCTGACACTTTACCCCCAAATATTGTGCGATCTGTATCTTAACTGCATAGTCCGGATCTGGATGGGGCTGGTCTCTGAGTACGGCAGTCACACTGTACCTTTGCACTGCTTGGACAACTGCATCAGTGCTATTCAAGCCTGCCTAATAGCCTCGTTGATCTAAAGGTTCTCTCCCGACGTGCCTCGATGAGGGAAGCTTGTCCACTAGATCGTAGCAGAGATGCTTACGGTGGTAACACCCAAGTAGGTACTGCATCGACAACATCTTGTTGTGTTGATATGCCGCTAAACCGGCCTCCGCATGAAGATGATACACTTGTTGCAGTTCTCAGGATGACATTCTGGCAGGTTTGAATATTACGGCCTATACGAAACTGATGCCGCATAGATTACCACAGACCGGCCTTTTGCTTTATATGAGGTCAACACGGCTTCTTTTTCAGCACTCCATGTGCTACCGGCCAGCTACTTGAGAATCTTGCACCAAATATCTTGGGGAAGTTAGTGGTCTGAATCTGGACACCATCGACCAATATATTCAGGAGGTGCCTTATTTCAGCCGTTTAGGTGGTGAACAGTATGACAGTGGATATAGCGGCGAATATTTTCATATTCCTCAGATGGAAGAACTGCACTTGGTCAGTTGTGTACACATTAACCTATCACATATGTCATCGACGATAGGAGCCGACGCCCAGATCGTACTAAATTACGAACTTTATGCCGTTGGGATGGTGTGGAATTTCATTTCAATTTCCAGGGGAACTCCCTGGAGAGAAGTCTTTTCTACAGCGTGCAGTGCTTATTAGTATCAAAGGCTTTTAAATCGAGCGCCACAAACTCTCTCTTATGTTCTGGTCATCTACTAATATGTGTGGAGATGGGGTGCAGCGCTATTGTCGTGCTGTGTTGCTTATGGAACCCACTTTCTGAGCGACATTTTTGCAGAACATGTCGAAGCCGAAAAATGTCATCTTGTACTTTTATATCGGTTCTTGAAATAAAGGACGAAAAGGACATGGAAGGAAGAGAGTTAGAAGGTCGAAATTTTCCACGAAAAATATCCTCATTAGATTTGACTGAAGACATGTCATATCAAAAATAAGTCAAAACAACAACAACAACCGCTAATTTTTGATGGATTATTGGGTCTCCAGTGAAAAATTCATCACGCCATAACTCAAAAGTTCGACTCACGGCGGATCTGCCCTTTGGGGTTCTGTATATACCCGTCAAGGGCTTTCACTCCCAAAAGGAATTTTGCACCCTCCAGACCTCGAGGAGGTTCGAGGGAGGTGTAAAGCTTTTGCAACGGCGAAATCGGTCTGTACAATTCACCTTTGATGGCAGCTTTGCCTGGATCCGCGAGGCAATGTGGATGGCTAGAGACAGGTGAAGAAATTTGGTAAGATGCTCAACACTCGGCCCATTCAGCTTTTTCAGCATTACCAAGGAGATTTCATCGAGACCCAACGCATTATTAATGGCATTCGCAACATCGTCTATTGTAAATTGCCCTGTCACTCCGTGTGTGCTCGAAAAAGTGTCGAATAAAATCACTTGCATACCTTTTCGGATCAGTCAAACGTAACGCCGCCAAACGTGACTGAGGTCCTATCTTTCTTCTTCCTACAAATCACTTGTGTTGCAATGTTGCTCTTCTAACGATTTATCCATGTACATTAGGGTTATGACTTTTTTACAGCCTCATATCCCTGTATCATAGCGTGATGAGTTTTGCCATAAGATTACATAAAATCTTAAGTATAAGGTGATTCGGTGAAAAAACCTCACGCACAAAATGATTTTAAAATTTGAATTTATCAAAATTATGGACAATTTTTTGAAGTCACTGAAAACAGATATATAATTGAAAATAAACTTTAGAGCCACATAATTAAAATATCATAAAATTTATTTCTCACTATTTTTCTTCAAATCTGAGAATCGTAAAAATGTCGTAAACGCTTTTATTCAAAAATATAATTTTTTAACAAAAAACAAAAAATTTAAAATTTTTTCAAAGTGACTTTTTTCGCGACTTTTTTTAATATTTGAATGAAATAAACGTTATTATAGTTATTAGTAGGATTATATTCATTCATTCGTGCAACAAAAAATAATTCTTTGAAAAATTTTTTTTTTCATTTCATACATTTTTTCAAAAAATTATTTTTTTAAAATCGATTTGTGCGTGAACTTTTTTTATATTTCAATGGAATAAACGATAGCATAGTGATTAATAGGCAAAAGTTCATTCATCCCTGCAACAGGAAATCATTTTTGAGGAAAAATGTCAAAAAGTCATAACCCTAATGTACATATCTTCGTCCATCTAACATTAGTAAGCATGCTTAAGTTAATTTCCCTCTTCCTCAAATATGTGCGCTATTAGTTTTATTATTTTTCACCTGAACATTTCAGCTCTCCCGACGTGTACCCACTCGCCTTCCTCAAAAACTGTACATACAGACGTACGTAATCTGTGCATTGCTATGTGTTAATTTGTTTTTACAATCTCAGTATACAGAAACAGCAATGCGCGGCATTGTGACACTGGAAAATGCACTACTAAAATTGTCGTATAATTAATTACAGAAATCATTTTGATTTAATTACTTCTCTGAGATCTCTACGAACTCTTGTAAATGTTGGCATCGATGATGACAATGAGGCTATAAGACAGTTGATCATTAACTTCAATATAAAAGTGCAAGACATGTCGTTGTTGTGGGTAGTGGTATTGCAATAACCATCCATACACTCGTCTTCACAACACTCCATCTGCAGAAACTAACATATTTTCACCCCCTCCTTAAACACAGCTTAAGAAAGACCTATCATGACAATATTAAACATCAGCATCAATAAACACCAATAAAAATGGCCATTGTCGCAGACTTGTACTTAACAGTACATTAAAAGGGTTGCATGTACTTAAACATTCAGCCTTACAGTGGGTATTATGCAGAGGGTAAGGTACATACAGTTTGACAAGTAATTGTTTTCAAACTGAGAAAACGAACACTTTTCATGCATTAATTACTAAAAAATTACAAATAGTTGTGATAAAAATGTCGGTTTTTTTTTCAAAAATTAGTTGGTCGTTTTATTTAAGACCCAATTGAACGAATAAATAAAAAATTAACCCGCTAAGTTCAACAATAATAACCAAAAGAATAATTAACATGTAATGCAAGGTGCCAAGAAAATGTTTTCAAAATGTAATTAAGGTTCCAAAATACCCCATGTTTTCGGTAAATGCTTAAAAATCGTGACATTTTATGAATTTCATTATTAACATGGATTAGTTGCTAACAAGTATCAGCAATATTAGGCTTGCGATATCCCCACTAAGAGGGTTAACATATGGACCAAGGGGGTATCAGATCATATTGCATGTAAACAATGTCCTATAGGTCTCAAGCCGGGAATATCTAAAAACTAAGACGTTTTATGAGTATTTTGGTTTACCAAGATTGTATGACATCAATTACAATGAATATTACCTACAGCAGAACTCGATCAGGAGGGTTGCCAGATCGACAAAAAATGTACCAGTTCTTAATAACTGTAAACTGGACCTCCTAGGCCCACAATAAGATCCTAAAAGTGGTTTATTTAACTGAAATTTAATTTAGGGATAAGGATATTCACTAAAACAAACCAAAATATAACCAAGAAGTACAAAAATTGGTTAGAAATGCATATGGAAAATATTGCTAAATTATACTGAGGAATTCCCGTAAGTTTTTTGGCTTTGATGGTATACCATGGTAACACTGTAGCATTTTTTCCCCATCACTTAGAAATTTTTGTCACAGTATTACTTCACAGTACACAAAATGTCTCCAGTAGGTCATAGTAAGCATTTGCGAAAATTGTAGAAATCTGTACCCCACAAATTTCTAAGGAATATTAGTCTCCAAATGTGCTATTTTCGACTGTTTCATGAAATATTCTTATCTCGTAATAAATTTTGAGTTGAATGAACCACTTGTAGGCTGTGGTTGTGGGCCTAGTTGGTCCCTTTTACTGTTAATAAGACCTGGTACTATTTTAGTCGATCTGGCAACCCTCCTGATCGAGCTATTCTGTAGGCAATATTTATTGTAATTGATGGAAGTCCATCCTGGTGAACTAAAAATACTCATAAATTGTCTTAGTTTTCAGATATTCCCGGTTTGAGACCTATATGACATCGTTTACATGTAATATGATCTGGTACCCCCTTGATCCATATGGTAACCCTTTTAGTGGGGATATTCCATGCCTAATATTGTTGATACCTGTTAGTAACTAATCCTTGTTAAGAATAAAATTCATAAAATGTCATGATTTTTAAGTATTTACCAAAAAATGGGGTATTTTGGAACCTCAATTACATTTTGAAAACATTTTCTTGGCACCTTGCATTACATGTTAATTATTCTTTTGGTTATTATTGTTGAACTAAGCGGGTTAATTTTTTATTTATCCATTCATTTTGGTCTTAAATAAGTCGACCAACTAATTTTTGCAAAAAACCCGACATTTTTATCACAACTATTTGTCTTTTTTTAATAATTAATGCATGAAAAGTGTTCGTTTTCTCAGTTTGAAAACAATTACTTGTCAAACTGTATATTTCTTTCTGTTTATACCGCGCTTTTCTTTATTTCTTTATTTCAGCCAATAGATTCAAATTCTTTACAGGCTGTGGATAAATATCTTAGTCTAATAACATATTTGTTTCACTTAATTCTAAAGTAATTAATACATAAATCGTTTTATGTTGTCTTTCAAAGACTGCTTTGTTGCACAAAAGTCAACGATAGTAATTCTATTCAATGAGTTATAATTTGAGAGAGCCCTATTAATAAGGCTGTTGTTTACGTAATTACACCTATGGGAATCTACATGAAAAATGTTGATATTTCTCAACTGACGACATGGAGCATTAAACGGTATTTGTTCTAAAAGGTAAGGACAATCAATATCTGAGTTGATCAAGTCAAATATAAACATCATAGCTTGCAACTTTCTCCTGAATTCTAAGGTCTCTAAGTTGATTAAGAGACAACGGGACTCATAACTAGGCAATGGATGGGTAAAGTTCAAATATGATAGACAATATTTTATAAATTTCACTTGAATTCTTTCAATTCTCTTTATATGTGTAACTGAAAATGGACTCCATAATATGGATCCATATTCTAGTTTGGATCGAACATAGGAAGTATATAACAACTTAGTGGTATATGGATCTTTAAAGTCCGCAGAATTTCGTTTAATGAAAGCTAAAACGGAATAGGCTTTGGGTATTATATGATCTAAGTGGGGAATAAACGAGAGCTTGTTATCAAAAATTATGCCCAGGTCTTCAAACTCATCTAACTTCTTTAAAACATGATTACCGAGATAGAATGATAAATGTAGAGGATTTCTTGAATGGCTAAAGGACACATGTGAGCACTTATCAAGGTTCAGATTTAAAGAGTTGACACCGCACCATGTTAGCAGATTGTCCAAGTCATATTGCAATTTTAAAGCATCCATTATAGAATTCACCTTTAGGAAGACTTTTAAATCGTCGGCATATAAAAGAAACATTGAATGATTAAAGCATGTGGAAATATCATTAATGAAGATATTAAAAAATAAGGGTCCCAAGATAGTTCCTTGAGGGATACCAGAAGTTTGAGTAAATGGTACAGAACTATAAGCACCAACTTTTACAATACACTTTCTGTCGGAAAAATACGATTTAATCCAATTAAGAAAATTGGATCTGACACCAAAATTATACAATTTATGTATTAATAAAGAATGCGAAATTGAATCAAACGCTTTTGAAAAATCGGTATAAATAGTTTCAACCTGGCACCCAGATCCTAGCGATCTTATACAATAGTCAGTGAACGCAGAAAGATTGGAGATCGTAGATCTATTGCTGTAAAAGCCATGTTGTTGCGGAATAATTATTGATTTGAACGCAAAATTTAATTTTTCGTGAATGATATTTTCAAAGATTTTGGAAATTACTGTAATTTTGGATATCGGACGGTACGATAAAACATTGTCTTTGGAACCCTTTTTGAAAATAGGATTAATGTTAGTGAATTTCCATTTATCGGCAAATACGCCTTCACAAAGAGATTTGTTGAACAGTATTTGAAGCGGTAAAGAAATTGAAGAGGCACAGGATTTCAAAACATTTGCACATATACCATCAGCATCTACGTTAACGGAATTTTTAACGTTATGGATACCACGAAGAATATCACTCTCAGATAACACTGCTCAACAAAATTGAAAAAGTTGAATGTTTCAGACGAACTTGCAGTTGTTTCTAGATGAAATCGGTGAGTTATTTTCAAATCCGGTCCCTGGTTTTCTCCATCAGCTCTTGTTTTTGAGATATAGCTCAAAATCGGTTTTTACGAGTTTTACCCAGACTTGCGTTATTTCCGGATACAAACAAATATTTTTTGTGGATTTTTCGACATTTATATATTAAGGAGATTTTGTACGCTCGATACAAATCGTTTTTGAAATAATTATGGTGAGTATATATCAAAAAATATAGAAAATATACGACGGACCTTGTAAAAATTGCATATTTTGAGTACTTTATGCTGTAATTACGTCATCAGGGGAAGTCATAGGATCTTCATATGGTACTCCGGATATGCTTAGGGTGTTTACTATATAATCCAGTATTCAAATGTATAATATAAAGTTCATAGCGCCCATGATTCCGCCATAACCTAAAAATCATCATGAAGACTGCCATTGAAAAGTAAATGACTTATGTGGTAATGATATCACTGGTAAATGATTTCCCTTTAGAAGTCTTCATGGCGATTTTTAGGTTATGGCCGAATCATGGGCGCTATGAACTTTATATTATATATTTGAATACTGAACTATATAGTAGACACCCTAAGCATATCCGCATTGCCATATGAAGATCCTATGACTTCCCCCGATGACGTAATTACAGCTTAATGTACTCAAAATATGCAATTTTTACACGGTCCATCGTATATTTTCTATATTTTTTGATATATACTCACCATAACTATTTCAAAAATGATTTGTATCGAGCGTACAACATCTCCTTAATAGATTAATGTCGAAAACCGCACAAAAAATATTTGTTTGTATTCGAAAATAACGAAAGTCTGGGTTAAACTCGTAAAAACCGATTTTGAGCTATATCTCCAGAACAAGAGCTGATGGACAAAAACCGGGACCGGATTTGAAAATATCTCGCCGATTTCATCTAGAAACAACCGCAACTTCGGTTGAAACAAAAGTCGTGTTGAGCAGTGTAATGTTATTCTGGTTAAGTTGACATCAAATGAATTATGAGACAATTGAAAAGAAGAACTATTACCATTGTCAATGGAAGCCCTACCAAATGTTGATTTAAAGTAGTCTGCAAAAAGATTAACGATGCCCTCTGGAAAGTCCGAAGATTTATCATAATAGACCATCGAAGAAGGAATATCAGTACATTGTTTCTTGGATTTTATAAAATTCCAAAAACATTTTGGATTCTGTTTGATTTGATTTTCGATGCTCATGATGTATTGATTATACAGAAATTTATTCAAGAAATTAAACTCCCTTTGGCAAAACTTATATTCCTGGAATATCAGCAAATCAGATGAACTTAAGAACCTTTTATATAATTTATTTCGGCGATTTTTCAATTTCTTTAAATTTTTATTGTACCATGGATGAGATAAGATTGTCCTCTCCTTTTTAGGAATAAATTGGTCACAAATATCTAAAACAATTTTCAGAAAAATATCATAACTTTCATTTGTGTTATGACCCTCTAAAGCAGATACCCAATCAATCATACTTAACGATGAATTAAGTGCAACAAAATCAGCATGTTTAAAATCAAAGCGATCAATACTATTATTTAATTTATATTTCATAAAGGAATAAGTTTGAAGTTCAATAATAATAGCTGAGTGGTGAACTGTACTGGGAGAGAACGAATTTAAACACTCATGTATGTTATATTTTATTTCTGACGGTATGAACAGCAAATCTAGTATTTTGTGCAATTTATTGTAAATGTTATTGACTTGAATTAGGTCAATGCTTAGCAATGAATCGATTAAGTCTATTTCAAAATCTTTGTTCATATTTGAAGGAGTAATATTATTACCATCATTTGTCCAAACAATATTATTTAAGTTGAAATCACCGAAAATACAGAAATGAGTGTTAATATCCGATTTCTCATGCACAGCATTAATATTGTTAATATGACCACAATAAATTTCATAAGTACTATTTGGAGGGACATATGAAACACCAATGCATAATTTCAAGTTATTATTAGATATTATATAAACAAAAAGTTGGTCGAGCAAACTATCAATGCTAACATTATTAGATGTATAAGACTTAAGATGCTTTTTAACAGCTATTAAGACACCTCCTCCGCGAGATAATCCTGTAGCTTGAAAACTTCTATCCTTACGATAGACATTAAATAAATTAACATTAAACAATTCCCCATTAAAGAAATCAGCATTTAACCAAGTCTCAACAATTATATAAATATCATAATCCGATTGATCAGAGAAGTTATATAGCAGATTGCACTTGGAACGTGTATGGTCAAGGACCATACCGGTCATAATTACTTTGGTCGAACCTGTTGTTTGTCAAATTTGTCATTTACTTTGGGCTAGCGGTTCGCGAATATACATATATATTTACATATTTATGCAACTGCTAGTCTATTCCCTTTGCTGCCTTCCAATAGCATTGGAAAACATAGTTATGCTTTAAAAGCGATCAAGGCAGCAAAGGGTTTTCAGTTTCTCACCGGTATTACAAGCGCACGTTACTCTCACAGTGAACACAAGTTACAATAACACAATTTGTTACAACATAAAATATTGTTAAAGAACAGAAAGTGAACATAAACGAATCACAAGTACAAACTAGAAATTACACACAAGAAACAATCACATTTTGTTAAACACAAAACATAAAAGTTGTTAACTATCTTTGTACATATAACACGTAATTGCATACAAAAAACAAAAATTACAAAGTTTAAAATATTTACTTAAAACATAATTAAAATCACAACACATTTTGTACAGAACAGTTAAAAAGTGAAAACTAGCCTAAATTGCACATTACTTAAACCTATTTAAAACCTAAAACTATGTAAAACTTAAATCTATCTAAAATCTAAACCTACCTAAAGAATCTAAAACTACTTAAAATCTAATATTGCACGAAATATATTGCATTCCCCACCAATTTGTATAAAAAAGAACCTAGCCTGAATTAAATATATTGCACTAAAAATTTCACTAATTAAAACCTAATCTCAAAACAACACAAAATTGAATTGTACATACACATACAAACCACATTGAATTACAAATAAAACCACTCACTATACTTTGTACAAATATTAAAACGAAAAAACGAAAATCTTATCATTTGCTAGAAAAAAGGAAAATTAAAACATTAAAAAGGTTTGTAAAGAAACATTTGGTCCTTCGAGCCGGATTTGTGTTTTTTAAAAATCATTTAAAAATTGCTTATAGTGCTGAAAAAAGAAAAAAATAAAATTTCATTGTCAAAATAATTTAATAAAGGAGAATAAAAATTGAACTAAGCCCCTAGTGAACCGTTCAGTGAACACCGACAAATTGAACGCCTAAAGAGAAGTAAATAAAAACATCAAAACAATTAGTGACAGTGAAGTGAAAATATAAATGAATTCAATTACGAAAAAATTAAAAGAAATATAAATAAAATTGGGAAAAATAGAACAGTGAGTGGCTAAAACAATAAAAACAACAAACAATGCATAAGACAGTGAAAAAAGTGCAAAAATAATATATAACAACAACAAGTGCAAAAGTGGAATAATACAAGAAATAGAAATATTGGAAATATACAACAAAAACATACAGATAGATCGGTGAGAGAAAATTGGAAAAATAGAACCCACATACATTGAACACGACAGAAAAACAGTGGAACCTTGATAAAACCGATAATTTTTATTTTACAAATAAAAAAGAAAAAATATATAGACAAAAGTACAATTTTTATAAAAACAAGTGAAATTTTAATAATTTTTTTATCAACAAATTACCAACCAAACAACACAAAAATCAACAAATAATACGGTACGGTTCGCAAAAAAACAAATTCTAAAAATCACAATCCAACAATCAGCAACAAAAAGGAGAACAGGAACACGTCAAGAAGAAGCAAAGGAGCCAAGAGAGTGGTAACAAATCACACACAAATACACATACACATTTTTGTCCACTAAAAAGGAAACAAAGTGAGTACCCATGAAATTTTTGTTGTTGGCGTGATTCAAAGGATACAGGGTGCGGCAAAATACGGCACCGACTCTGTATTACCCTTGATGACGCGTCCCAGTATTGGATAATTTGACGCTAGAGACACAAAAATACCCAATCTCTGGATAAAGGACTGACGTTGACCCATTAACGATTACGAGGGAATACACATACACGTCCGCACAAACACATACGAAACTTGCTCTCTTTTTACTTGTTTCACATACAATTGTTTGGAATTTTGGAAACCTTTTTTTTGGATAAGCCTACACATACACGTACAAATCTAGACCTTTTCGCTCTCTTCTCGTAAAATTGTGGAGTTTTTACTAAATATTGGAAGAAAAGAGAAATTTTATTGGAAACGTTTTGGAATTTTGAGAAGTTAGCATCCAAAGCTTGGAAATTAGAGCTAAAATCCCGAGAAATATTACACATACAATCGCATAACCTAGAAATCTTGCTCACACATACATTGGAAATTGGGAATTTGGTGTTAAAATCTTGGCAAAATAGACACACATACATACAAAACGTGAAACATTTATAAAAAAAGGTTGGAAATTTAGAAAATTGTTGGAAATTTTGCTCTATTTGTGGAAAGTTGGAACATTTTAACACTTTTTCTCTCTCGTACTCTCTTGTGTCCGTCCGAATACAGTGGGAACTGTGGAATCTGACCCGCCTTTTTGAACGCTTTACATGAAAGCATAACCAGTTAGCCATTTTGAAAACAATACAAACTCACAGTTTTTGGAAATTTTACATAACTATGGAAAGTAGCCATCTCATTTTGAGGAATTTTTTACATTACATACACAAACAAGTTTTTATATGACAATTTTGGCGCAATCTTTGGCATCATAGTGTTGCAAAGACAACTTTTTTCTCACTCTCTTTTGAAAAATTTTACAAAAATTACATACACCAATACATAAGCGTACATTTGAAATTTATGGCGCACTTTTTGGCGGCATAATTTCACAAATTCATAACCTCATAAAAACATGCAAGCTTTTGGGAATATTGAACTCTTTGTTTAAAAATCTTGCAATCCCAATATAGGGAATACTCTCGAAAATTCATAACCAAATAAAATTTTTGCAATTTGGCGCGAATTTGCGGCATCATATTGATGACACAACAACATCTAGAGGAATTTACATAAAAATAACCCATATTTTGTTGGAAGAATTACAATAACTTACAATACAAACCCAATATAAACAACTATTTGAAAATTAAAGCGCAAACTTTGGCGTCACTTATACAAGACAACATAACCTTACTAAGCTTATATTTTTTGCGGATTTTTTTTTGGAAAACATCGTGGCTTTATTTACACATAACCCTATAGGGAAAATACTTTCCATAATCGCCATATTACATTACCCTATATACAAATTCCGATAACCGTTGGAGAAGCGTGGCGTCATTGTCATACACAACAGAGTATATACAATCCGTTTGGTGGACAAGCGTGAACACTTGGAGGTTAGATAACCTCACTTTATAAACTCAACATTTATGAATATTTCATCTTTTATTATATTTACCAATTGATAAAACATTTACTTTGCTCAAAAGCATTTACTTTTGTTTTATGAGACATTTTTGTTTGAAAATCTGAACATTTACTTCCCCAAACATTTTCACCTGTGGAACAGTTTGCTGGGATTTGTTGAGTACATGTATTGTCTCAACAAAAAACTTTAAAATTTGGAAAAATCTAATTTTGGATATTACACTGGCTAAAATTAAATAAAATCCTCCTGTAAGCGGAATCTTAAGTGATTTTATAAAATTTTGATAAATTGTGCTTCTAAAATTGACACGTTGCTGAACCCATGAAACAACAAACATTTTTTGAACAATCTTTTGTGGATAAAATTTATTTAAAATTTTTAAATTTTTTTTGCTCATTTGTGCTTCTTATCGTGTTGTGGACCATCAAGAGTTGCCTTTTTGTCGTATTTTGACTCAATTTGGAAAACTTTACTCAACTTTTTTGGAACAAGTGCCTACAATTCTATTGCTTTTCTCGCCTCTATTATTTTATGCTCGTTTTGGAAGAATTTTTCTTGTCGAAGTTAAATTTTTTGGCGGTTTTAAGAGATATTTGATTACAAATATTTCTTTTTCTCTCACAAAAACCTCGTTAGTGATTCTAAAACCATTTAAGATCATTTTGACTCCTCAAATTATTCGTCGTTGATTTTATAATTTGGAAAATAACATCCGAAATTTTGAAAACTCAAAATTTTTTTTGGATTTGTTGCAAAACCAAAAGGAACAAGTTTGTCCTCGTCATTGGGCGACTTTGTCAAATTCTTGCTAAGCAAAAATCTGTTTGAAAGTTTGACCCTTCACTTACCAAAATGGACAAATCTTTATGCGAAAAGTTTGCGAATTGCGTGAATGATCTTAGTGATTACACGTCAATTTTAGCAATCGCGAACCAGATAGACGACATACATTCACTGGAGTCATCACGAGTGAAACTGGATGCGGTGTTCGATCAAGTCAAACGAGCTTATGAGGAGTGTCGAGACTATGTTCCTGAAGCCGAGGAAAAACCGATCGATAAAAATAAATTAAGGAAACATTATTTGGAAGCAATAGACGTCTACAAAAAGGCAATTGGTGCACTTAACGGACAAATACAAACGGTTAAACTGAATGAGAAGGAAGAAAAGGCCAAACGAGAATCCCAAATGGAACAAAAAGCCAGCACAGAACCCGATTTCACCCCGATTTCGAGATTGCCGCCATGTGATACGGAGTCTTTTAAAGGAGGATACGCGGCCTGGCCAACCTTCAGAGATTTATTCACATCCATATACATAAAGAGCTCCAAAATGAGTAACGTGGAAAAGCTTTTTCATCTCATGCAGAAAACAACAGGCGAAGCTCAGGAAATTATAAGCCACGTGCCTTTAACAAATGACGGGTTTGAGGTAGCCTGGAAACTTTTGATAGACCGGTATGAGAACAGGAGGATGCAGGTAAACGAGCAACTCAAAATACTTTTCAATCTCGCAAACGTCACCACTGATTCAAGTTTCACAATACAAAAGTTGCAGAGAACAGTAAATACTTGCGTTCAGACATTGGAAACACTCAAAATTCCAGTTTCTGGATGGGATCCAATTCTAATTTATCTGTGTTCCAGCAAATTACCCAGATCTTTTTTGGAGGAATTTGAAAATTCGCTGGAGGATTGCAAAACTTTGCCATCATGGGAAGATTTCAATAAATATCTTACTCATAAATTCAAAACCATGGAGTCGGTGGGAAATATTAAGCCGAACTTTTCTAAATATAGTCAACCTAAAGTGGAGCAAAATAAAAGGATGAGATACACCAACAGTTTCCAAACAAGTACATTTCAGAAACCTCAAAATCAGAGCGCTATGGGAAAAAATAAAGCCAATTTTTCTCAACAACCCAAACAACAATATCAGAATACTTGCCAACTTTGCAAGGCAAATCATTTTATTCGAGATTGTGCACAATTTTTGGCTAAAAATGTGAATGACAGAATTCACGTTGTCAAAAATTCTCACTTATGCTATAATTGTCTATCTTCCAATCACGGAGTTAAAGAATGCAAGAGTCGTTTTGGCTGTAGGAATTGCAGTCAACGACATCATACCATGCTTCACAAAGGTACGGAGAACCGACCCCCATTCCAAACCCTAGAACGAGATGGAGAACGCCCTAGTACAAGTACTTCAACTCTAACTACATTCATACAGTCCACTTCGAATGAAAAACCACTAAATACAACTACTTTGACTCTCCAGGATAATGGAAACAACAAACAAAGTTCTGGAGAAACCTTGCTTTTTACGGCTCTTGTGCGAATTGAAGCAAATGGCCAATTTTATGACGCCAGAGCAATAATTGACTCTGGGTCTCAGTCTACATTTGTTACAGAAAAGCTCAAAAATCGATTAAGTTTGCCAACAAGAAAGAACCTTGTACACGTCTCAGGCATAAATCAACTTGTTGCAGAAACATCAAATAGATCTTGCGTTTTTACTTTACGATCACGAGTCGAACCCAGCTTTAAATTGGAAGTTTGGGCACCCGTGTTAAAATCGTTACCATCTAATTTGCCGCCATATACTTTGGATAAGACTCAACTTAGAGATGCCACGAATATGGAGTTAGCAGATCCTAAATTCTATATCAGTCAACCAGTCGATCTGTTAATTGGAATGGATATAGGACCACTTATCTTTACAATTGGAGCTCCGATGAAATCAATTGGTACTCTATTAGCCCAAAAAACAGTCTTTGGATGGATTATTGGCGGACCATTGCTAGATGAATCACAGAAACAACGACAAATTACACTTTGCAATACAGTTTCCTTGGAGAAAATATTGACACGATTTTGGGAGGTGGAAGAAACCCCAAAACAGGTTTTGAGGTCAGAGGATGATGTCTTTTGCGAACAAAATTACATGGAAACCACTCGAAGAAATCCAGAGGGTCGATACATAGTTACCCTCCCTTTTAAAAAATACGAGGAGCTCGGAGAATCGAGGAATATAGCACTGGCGCAATTCTATAGGATGGAAAGAAAACTAATGAAAACTCCTGACATTAAGGAACTTTATGATAAAACTATCCTGGAATATTTTGAGCTAGGACACATGCGAAAGATTTCTGCACAGGACATTAGCAAAGCTCCGAACTATTACCTACCTCATCATGCGGTTATCAGGCCCGATAAGACCACATCAAAACTTAGAGTTGTTTTCAATGCTTCGAGTCCAACATCAAACAAGAAGAGCCTGAATGATAACTTATTTGCTGGACCAATCTTACAACAAGATATTGTGTTACAAGTACTGAAATGGAGATTTTTCAGATATGTCTTTAATGCCGATGTGACAAAAATGTACCGGCAAATATTATTGAACCCCAAGCAAACCCAATTCCAAAGGATTCTATTTAGAAAATCTCCCAATGATCCTGTTGAAGACTACGAATTACTGACGGTCACCTTTGGAGTGAATTGCGCACCTTTTCTAGCTCTGCGAACTCTAATGCAACTAGCGGAAGACATAAAGGATACTTACCCTCTAGCATCAAAAATAATTTTGGAAAATTTATATGTCGATGATGTGTTAGCCGGAGGACACACGTTACAAGATACAATAAATTCTCGAAAAGAGCTCATTTCTGCAATGGAATCTGCAGGATTCGAGCTAATGAAATGGACATCAAATGATCCACAGATTATTAATGATTTACCAGCGGAAAAATTACTTCCTGTAAACTTACTTGATATTTCCGAGGATGCATCTACAAAAACCTTAGGGATACGTTGGAATATCTCAGGAGATTTCTTCACATTCAACCCTCCAGACATGGAAAATAAAGATTCTTATACAAAGAGAGAAGTACTTTCAACGATCGCGAAATTATTCGATCCATGTGGTTGGCTCGCACCTATTGTAGTGGTAGCGAAGTTAGTCATGCAACAAGTATGGCTAGATAAGATAACCTGGGATGATATTCTGAAACCCCTTACAATGCTAAATTGGAAAAACTTCGTCAAAAATAGTTGCGAGATAGAACACTTGAAAATACCAAGATGGATTCATTTCTCACCAGACACAAACATCGAGATACATGGATTTTGCGACGCCTCAGAGAGTGCCTACGCAGCCGCCTTGTACATAAGAATTGAAAAATTGAATAACGAAATTGAAACTTTTTTGCTAACGGCCAAAACTAGAGTTGCGCCTATTAAAAAGATCTCTCTTCCACGGCTGGAACTATGCGGAGCCGTTTTACTGTCGAAGTTGACGCATACGATCTTAAAAAATCTTCAAATCTCAAACTTTTCATTACACTATTGGACTGACTCTACAATAGTCCTTGCCTGGCTCAAGAAACCGCCTTGCCATTGGTCAACTTTCGTCGGAAATAGAATATCAGAGATTTTAGACAATGTGGGGAACGAAAATTGGCATCATATCGACTCAGAGGATAACCCAGCAGACATTGCTAGTCGCGGTTGCTCGCCTAATGAACTAAATAGTCATCAGTTATGGTGGCATGGCCCACAGTGGTTAAAATTACAGAAATCCAGTTGGCCATTAAAGGAAGTTAATGAAGAAACTAATCTAGAAGCGAAAACTGTAAAGGTTCTGACGATTAATATTGATGAGGATCCCTTGCAGAATTTTTCCTCCCTATCAAAACTTTATCGATCATATGCTTATGCTTTGAGATTTTGGCGGAATACCGGTGAAAGTAGACGGCATCTTCGAGTTTCATCGATGGAGCTTACGGCAGAGGAAATTCAAAACGGAAAACGAGCCGCCATTATACGAACCCAGAAATTCTACTTTCCCGATGAGTACGATGTTTTACAAAAGCGCTCACGAATATCATCAAGCAGTTCTTTGCTAACCTTGAACCCGTTTCTGGACGCAAAGGGCATTATGCGTGCAAATGGTAGGCTTGTACAATCGCCGGCTCTCACCTACAATGAGCGGCATCCTATTATTCTGCCGTACAATGCGAAGTTGACACATTTGCTTGTTGAATTTTCACACAAGGTAACGTTACACGGTGGAAACCAGTTATTAACACGTATTTTGAGATCAGAATTCTGGATATTCAGACTAAAGCCGTTGATAAAAAAGGTTATCAACAACTGCAAACCATGTGTATTATACATAAGTCATGCTCAAAGGCAAATAATGGCATCTCTGCCCCCCGAAAGGACGTTATTGTCGCGCCCATTCAACACAACAGGGGTTGATTTCGCGGGCCCATTCAACATCAAAAACTTCACTGGTAGAGCTTGTTTGATCACCAAAGGCTACGTCTGTGTTTTTGTCTGTTTCGCGACAAAAGCTATGCACCTCGAAGCCACCAGCGATTTATCAACTCAGTCATTCCTAGCAGCATTTTCTCGATTTATTGGTCGGCGCGGCTGTCCATCATGTATTTACTCAGACAATGGTACAAATTTTGTGGGAGCTGCGGAAATTTTGAAAAAGGAAAGACTCGCTTTTTTCAAGACTCTATAAAACTCTGTTATTCATCAAAACATACAACAAAATCTTAATTGGAAATTCATTCCTCCTGGCGCTCCCCATATGGGCGGTCTTTGGGAGGCAGGTGTCAAATCCTTTAAAACCCATTTGCGTAAATCAATTCCGAAAATGAACTTTACATTTGAGGAATTTTGTACTATTCTTACACGGATTGAAGCATGCTTAAATTCGAGACCACTTAGTTCTGCTAGCGAAGATCCAAACGATCTATCCCCACTAACACCCGGTCACTTTTTGATTGGCACGCCAATTCTTGCTCCACCCGAACCTGATTTCTCAGATTGCGACATAAACTTAGCAAATAGATGGAAAAGGCTCAAGATTATTTCCCACAATTTTTGTCAGAGATGGAAATTAGAGTACTTGAGGGAATTACACCGTAGAACTAAATGGAAATATCAGCAAGATAACTTAAAAGAGGGGGATTTAATAGTCATTAAAGACGACAGACTGGCTCCTAATGAGTGGAAAATGGGAAGAGTCGACAAAACATATCACGGGGTAGACACCAATGTCAGAGTTGTAGATATACGTACTAGTGGAGGAATAGTAACTCGACCCATAACGAAAGTCGTCAAATTATTTACCGACTGACTAGTCGGACCCCCTACTTGTAAAAATCTTGGTACTCGCCTCTCCCTCTTTTCAGATATGGCAGCCTATTTGCAGGATCGCAACATGCCAGCAGCCAATGGTGCACCAGTACAAGCCCGAAGACCCCGATCCCGTTCACCTGGAAGCCAGCGACAACAGCATCACCAGCAACCAGACAGAAGCCGTTCATCCCAGCGCCGTCGCCAGCAAGATGCCCGCCGTGATCGCCCCAGCTTCTGGCAGCGTGCGTGTGGTCTGTGTCAGGATGACCACGCGCTATGTACGTGTCGCCGCTTCCTAGATATGTCACCCCATCAAAGATACGAGACAGTAGAGAGGCGAAGCTACTGTCGTAACTGTCTGGCTAGAAGCCACCTCGCACCCGACTGTACATCGTTGACGAGCTGGCGACAATCGCCACCACACCCTTTTACATGGGGCTCCCCAAATTCAAGAGCCTCAACCGATGATTCCCGATGTAGTTGTGAGGTTCACTTGGGACCTTGTCTTTGTGCCAACAGCGATGGTACGTGTGGTGGCGGAAGAAATTGAGACGTACGCGACAATTCGAGCGCTCGTTCTTCAAGGGGCAGCAATGTCCAGGATTTCTTACGCATCCTTCAGGCGCCTGGGTTTGCGTTCATTCCTGCACAAAAGCAGAAGATTTACGACATTTAAAATCATGAGTCGCAACACCAATGATACGTGGGCATTGAAGATAAACGCCCTAATTACGAATGAGCTCCCATACCGGCCATATAGCGACCCAATTATTGAGGACCCTACAGTCGACTTCCCCGCAAACCGTCTGGCCGATGTTGATCCCAGAGGTAACCTCCCAATTGAACTGGAACTAGGCGGTGACACGTACTCGGCGATAAGCAGAGAAGGCCGAATGTTTACGGGGCTGGGCGATGTTTACGGCTACGAGACGGCGTTGGGCTTCGTCATCAGCGGTCCAATTAAAAACATGGAGAGAAGCTGAGCTGAAGAGAAGCGGAGTTTATCACTGTGTCACTGTGAGGGGGAGCATGTATGGTCAAGGACCATACCGGTCATAATTACTTTGGTCGAACCTGTTGTTTGTCAAATTTGTCATTTACTTTGGGCTATCGGTTCGCGAATATACATATATATTTACATATTTATGCAACTGCTAGTCTATTCCCTTTGCTGTCTTCCAATAGCATTGGAAAACATAGTTATGCTTTAAAAGCGATCAAGGCAGCAAAGGGTTTTCAGTTTCTCACCGGTATTACAAGCGCACGTTACTCTCACAGTGAACACAAGTTACAATAACACAATTTGTTACAACATAAAATATTGTTAAAGAACAGAAAGTGAACATAAACGAATCACAAGTACAAACTAGAAATTACACACAAGAAACAATCACATTTTGTTAAACACAAAACATAAAAGTTGTTAACTATCTTTGTACATATAACACGTAATTGCATACAAAAAACAAAAATTACAAAGTTTAAAATATTTACTTAAAACATAATTAAAATCACAACACATTTTGTACAGAACAGTTAAAAAGTGAAAACTAGCCTAAATTGCACATTACTTAAACCTATTTAAAACCTAAAACTATGTAAAACTTAAATCTATCTAAAATCTAAACCTACCTAAAGAATCTAAAACTACTTAAAATCTAATATTGCACGAAATATATTGCATTCCCCACCAATTTGTATAAAAAAGAACCTAGCCTGAATTAAATATATTGCACTAAAAATTCCACTAATTAAAACCTAATCTCAAAACAACACAAAATTGAATTGTACATACACATACAAACCACATTGAATTACAAATAAAACCACTCACTATACTTTGTACAAATATTAAAACGAAAAAACGAAAATCTTATCATTTGCTAGAAAAAAGGAAAATTAAAACATTAAAAAGGTTTGTAAAGAAACAGAACGCATACCTGAGACATTTTGGTAAAAAACTTTTAGGCCAGATACATCAATTAATTTGTTAGAAGGGTTGCAGGTTTTCTTTCGAAAAAAATAAATGGGCGAACACTAACGTTTACGGGCCACAATGTTGGTTTGGTCAGCTCTGCATAAAAACTAGTTGAAACTCCAAGTTTGAAGTTGACATGTCTCAAAGTGTTCACATCAACATCTTTCTTAACAAGGAGAGAACATTCCATATGCTGTTTAGGAATGCCTGAATGCTTCTCAATCACTGATGGGCAAATTCCGAGAGACTCATGTATTTTTTACACTTTTGTGTGTGAGGGAGAGCATTTCTGCCCATCAATGTTCTCAATATACGCAATAACTTGATCTGGCGTCACACTTGTATTGAATGAAGACAAATGAAGGAATTTATTTTTCGGCAGAACATTTAAATCCGTTGATTCGTTCTGCCCAACAGCAATAACACGGTTTCTTCGCTTGCGTCTATGCACTTTCGTCCAATCAGTGTCATACAGGTTTGATCTAGCCTCCGACAAAGCAGTTGGGTATGAGAGTGAAGAAGAAGCATCACATTGTAAATGCTGCGACTGATGATTCTCAGCAGTGTGTTGTTCAGTGATAATGTTGTTGTAATTTTGGCGGTTAACTCTATTACTCGCATTAGATACTGATGGCTCATTTAAGTTGGTGTGTTTAGGTGGTTGCTTACATATTCTTTCAAGGTTTTTCGAAAGTTCATCGAACCTTTTATGCACATTTTTCACATCATCAACAAGAGCGACTAGCGTTGCCTCTTTTATTTGTCTCAATTCATGAGATAGAGAGGAAATCATAGAGACCATATTAGCAGCAGCACTCAGACAACCGTCACAATTGAAAACAATGTTTTTATAGTTTATAGTATATTTGAACGCATTTGTGGATGTGTAGCAACAAATCCATTTACAAGCGGTATACTAAAGTTACCGCCAAGATTTTCATGTAGTGTAGAAAAAATCAATAGAAAAATAAGTAAAAAAGCGTTAAGGGCTATATTCGGACGGGGTCGACCACGTGATACTCTACAACACTTCCCCTGTGCACTATCCAGCAAAATTAATTGGAAGTAGTACAATGTAGACTAATTCTTTCATGGCATGTTTTGATGCAGTTCTAACGAAGTCATGAAAAAGGACTCCATTCCCCACATTTTATGCGCATTCGGATGCGATCCAACGAATGACATCCATTATTCACATTTTAACTGCATCCGTTTGCAGTTCAATCAGAGTCGTGAAAAATGCACTCTAATTCCTTACATTTTAACCGCAATACAGTGATTGACATCCGTTTCTCACATTTTAATAGCATCCGGATGCAGTTCAAACGGAGTCGTGAAAAAGATATTCCGTTCATTACATAAGTTTGTACAACCCTTCAAGCACCCGCATCAATTTTTCCAAAAACAGAAAAGAGTGTTAAAATTTTCAAAAATTTGTTATAAAATAATTATTAGAAGAAAATTTTTTAATGGAGTGGTGTTGGGGGACTTTTCGAAATTCACTGATGAAAAGACAATGTAAAAAATACAAAAACGACATTAACATGCGAAGCAAGAATAGAACAGCTTGGATTAAATGGAGAGCGGAGGATGTTTGTTGCTATATGTACAAACATATGGTAATATTCAAAAAAGTTTTACAATCGTTGAAGTTGAGGTTCACCACTTAATAAGTCGCCAACTGTTATATAATTTTATAAAATATGAATATTTTTATATTAATTGAAGTGTTTTAGCCACGATCTCATAATATGAACCATAAGAAATAATTTTCGTGGAAGCTGCGTTGGTGGTAATATAAAAAAAAATGGGAAAAATGTGTTGAAGTAAAGAAGGTTTTTTTGTGTTCTTTCTTGATTTCTGGCCAAATCACGCAAAATTTAAGCCTGTGCTCAAAGCAAGAACTAAATAATACCCCTGGGCAATATGGTTCTAGTGTATGACTTTTCAATATATACACTGCACCCCCCTAAAATCTATGCTGACATTTTGAAGTTTTGATTTCAGTGTTTTTCGAATATTTCTTATAATTAGAGGGTACAACTAGATAATAATGCAAACTAGTTATAGGATTGTAGAACTCGCGATTCCACGTCTTTAGATGTATATCTCATGATTGTGCTCCGTACGGCTTTCTAGTAATAGGAGTCCAAAGGCGAAAATTTGGTGCGTACATTTTCTGAAAAAAGTATTTTTTGGCTTCAAAATTTTCAACTGTCGTACAGGTACACCTGAACCCCGCGTGATTTTAGTTTTTTTTACGTGCCGGATCTAAAAAGCCCTTCCGCGTTCGAATCCATCCACTAAAACGGCGGTTATGGGTACCGTGAAAGTAGGAAAATCTGCAAAATATATTTTGACAATTCCGCAAATTGAACCGCGATTTTCTTTGATTATTTTTACATAAATGTAATCCCTTATACGCGATTATAATATTTGCCAAAAAGGTGTGTCACAAATTACAAAGATTCGGGAGTAATATCCCTATTTATCCCAAAATAGAATGTGGTGGCACATCCGCAGTTCTTGACGAATCTGTCTGAACTAATTTATATTGACGTATTTTTAATAGGGGGCCATTGAAATCGGATGCACCTTATAATCATATGCACATCGCGTAATTTTTGCCCACTTGAAGGTTTTTTGAATAGTAAGACGCAACTGATGGCACACTTTGGCCGCTGAATGAAACATGGGAAAATCCATGCGTGTTTATAGACATGGACTCCCTGTATCCGAAAAGCACATGCACCTTAAACGGATTCGCGAATTATACGGTTTTTAACTTCTATGCTTTTTCTTTGATTGTAATTTCAATATTACTCTGTACTTTTTAATTCTATTGCTAATCACACTAAGCAAAAATGCTTTCACAATGACATACTATTTTCCACGAAGAAGTTTTAGAAAAATACTTCAGGCTTTGTATGCAAATTTAGCGAAATAGTAGAATAAGGGCCATTATTATATGTGTTCTTTTACTATCTGATGGATTTGAAAACGCAAAATAAACCAATTTGGCTGTTCGGTAAATCCAAAATATAACAAAAGAAGACTTGTAATAATGAGGGTAACTCCTAAAAGTGTTTCTCCAATTGTTCGTATTAAGTCCCAATTTACATTAGGCGAGTTTACTTGCGGCAATTGTCAGTTTGATGGAGAGAGAGGTGAGGTATATGGTAACCCTTTGCCTCTCAACACCCTCTCTCACCCACAAACTGACAATTGCCGAAAGTAAACTCGCCTAATGTAAATTGGGACTAAACTAAGAAATATATTTTTGAAATAATATTCCTACAATAAGTTTTTGTCCTTTGTTGCTGCTGCAATATGCAAGTTAAAAAACCAGTCTTTAAAATTTTGGTCTCACATTTTTCTGGGCATTGTCTAGATTCGGTAGAGATTTTAAATTAATTTTTTTGAGATTTATATAGACTAAATTAATTTTACTCTAAGATTTTTTCATTATTTGTTGATTTTCCGCGAAAAAAAAAAACAAATTTAGAAATATTTTAACATCAGCGGATAGACACATCATTCTGTTAACGATTTATACATATATTTTCTTATTAAAACCCAAAGGGAGTTTTTAAATATTTTTTCTTTATAACTTTTGGATGCAGCATCCAATTTTGTGAACGCGAACATATTTGAAACCACAATTTTTTTCTTAACCTAAGTACCAAAAACCGCGGATGTGCTCGCAAAAAAATTTTAATTTTTTTTCAATGGTTTTGAAAAGGAAATTTGAAATTTACCATATGTACACTTCAGAATGCCGCCCTGAGAACAGCAACAGAGTGCCTCCTCATGACTCCAGTTGACCAAATATTCTTACAGTACAGCGACACAATCACAGGCCTTCGTTGCAGGACCTGCTCGGGTGTTACCGTGAGAGCCATCGCAACCACCATATGGTGGATAGGCCCCGCCCATTCAGGTAGATCAATCAGAATCTTAATGGTCTAGAAGGAGATGTCCAGCGTTACAAGAGAGAACCTCCAGATCAATAAGCATATCAAGCGCGTTTGTAACGATTTTAAATTGTTATTTTCATCAGATATCTTGTATTCCTAAACTTGGTTCAATAACACTGCTCAACAAAATTGAAAAAGTTTAATGCTTCAGACGAAGTTGCAGTTGTTTCTAGATTAAATCGGCGAGTTATTTTCAAATCCGGTCCCGGTTTTTCTCCATCAGCTCTTGTTTTTGAGATATAGCTCAAAATCGGTTTTTACGAGTTTAACCCAGACTTTCGTTATTTTCGAATACAAACAAATATTTTTTGTGCGGTTTTCGACATTAATCTATTAAGGAGATGTTGTACGCTGGATACAAATCATTTTTGAAATAGTTATGGTGAGTATATATCAAAAAATATAGAAAATATACGATGGACCGTGTAAAAATTGCATATTTTGAGTACATTAAGCTGTAATTACGTCATCGGGGGAAGTCATAGGATCTTCATATGGCAATGCGGATATGCTTAGGGTGTCTACTATATAGTTCAGTATTCAAATATATAATATAAAGTTCATAGCGCCCATGATTCGGCCATAACCTAAAAATCGCCATGAAGACTTCTAAAGGGAAATCATTTACCAGTGATATCATTACCACATAAGTCATTTACTTTTCAATGGCAGTCTTCATGATGATTTTTAGGTTATGGCGGAATCATGGGCGCTATGAACTTTATATTATACATTTGAATACAGGATTATATAGTAAACACGCTAAGCATATCCGGAGTACCATATGAAGATCCTATGACTTCCCCTGATGACGTAATTACAGCATAAAGTACTCAAAATATGCAATTTTTACAAGGTCCGTCGTATATTTTCTATATTTTATTGATTATACTCACCATAACTATTTCAAAAACGATTTGTATCGGGCGTACAACATCTCCTTAATATATTAATGTCGAAAAACCCACGAAAAATATTTGTTTGTATCCGAAAATAACGAAAGTCTAGGTTAAACTCGTAAAAACCGATTTTAGCTATATCTCAAAAACAAGAGCTGATGGAGAAAAACGGGGACCGGATTTGAAAATAACTCGCCGATTTTATCTAGAAACAACTGCAACTTCGGTTGAAACAAAAGTCCTGTTGACCAGTGTAATCAGTTTGGTGGATTGCATAGCTGTTGGATAAAATGTCCCCAATATCTATCGATCTTTTGAAGAAAAAAAACCCCTGACAAAAAATTGAAATTTTTACATAAGGATACAGCTTCCTTTGGGAGTGTTGATTCCATTTACGTTTCGGATAATGATGACTGCATTACAAATCTGAATATGGATAGCTCTGATAATACTGAAAAGGCCAAAACTAGTCAACATCTTGTAAGCAAGAGGGAAACAGATTTATGTTCGAATAATAATAGCAATGGGCAAATTATGTCAACTTCACAAAATTACGATGCTCAAGTAAGTTCAGATTCTTGTGCAAATATCAATGGTAATGGTCAAAATTTGGCAAGTTCACAAATCTATGATGCTCAAGTAAGTTCAGAAGGTTTTATGACGGTTCCTCCTAAGAAGAACAAAAGGTCCTTTGTCGGAGCGTTCAAGAATACTTCTAGTAATGTAAATAGCGACAAGACATCAAACCAAAACAGATTTGTCCTCTTGAGTCCTGTAGTACTGCGCAAATTGCCAAGAAAATGGGCATACAGATAATTGGAGAGGTTGTTCCGCCTTTAAACATTATAAAGATATTACAGAAATGAAACGAAATGCAGAGAAGAAAATCAAAGATATAGCATCTGCTAATGTTAAGAGAGCCATTCCTTCCCATTTTGTGCTCCAGGAGTGTTCATTTGCAAATGTTTTGTGTTCACAACCTAAATTAAGTAAAGATTCTGAGAAGCCTCCGCTGATTGAAGAATTTTTATCTCTCGCAAGGGAGTTATGTGGTCAGGAAAGTAGATAGACCTTTTAAACACCTTTAAACATGGTGAAATTGCTGTAGCCTTTATCCAAGAAACAAGGCTAACCCAGCAAAATGTTCGATGACAAATCATGTGTTGAATCATGGGTGCAAGTGACATGTCATAGGTGAAAATTTAGGTGAATCACCAATGACATTTACAAGGGAGTGACACACACTTTCACCAATTCATTGTCATAGCATTTTGCACCAGTTCATTGTCACAGCATCTTGCACCAGTTCATCATCATAGCATCTTACACCAGTTCATCATCATAGCATCTTGCACCAGTTAATTATCATGGCATTTTGCACCAGTTCATTGTAATAGCATCTTGCACCAGTTCATTGTCATGGCTTCTTGCACCAGTTCATTGTCATGGCTTCTTGCACCAATGCTTTGGATCCGGATTTTCGCCAAACATAAATAAAATTTGGAATACAATTATGTAATTTGTTGAATTAATAAGAATACAATGCACAGATGATTTGTATCGCCAGATGTTATTTTTCTTTATTTTGTATGTAATTTTTAAAATTATATATTATCTTCCGATGGCTGCAAGATATTTCTTTCAAATGGGGGGTTCCGTTTTTCCAATATTCGATAAATTATGTGGCAATCTCTGAACCAAGCTTATCATTTGGGAAATCTAGTATAAATTTGAATTCTGTTATGTTATTTCAAAAGAAAAAACTTATCCTCAAATAGTTACCATATTATGGTCTCTTTTGTACTTATTTTACCGATCTTCACTTTGCTTCTCTAACTTTGGATGCAATGTTTTGTGACATCATATTGAACTGATCTTTCCATTGGAGTTTTGTTCATCCCTCGGGTGGCGTAATGTCAAATGGCTCGTATTCATATGCCGGTGGCATCTTTATCCATCCTGTTAACATGGCCCAACCAACCCAATAATTGCAGCTCGATATGTTTTACTATATCGGTGTTGATCGGCTGGTGGAGCTCGTGGTTTATAGACCGGGTCTTTTTTGTACTTCTTTTTAATATCCACAAAACGAAACAGGTTTCCAAACACAAAATATATATATTTCTTTTGTTTTACATCCATTTACATTGTATTTTTAATTAAAACATATAAATTTTGCCACTATCGATCACTTTCATCTGACTTTTATTTTCATTTTAACAATTACTTTTGCAAGTACACAATTATTCGGGTACATGAGTATTTGATAATTTATTGTGCGGGTACTTATCAATTTATTTAAACTCATGACAATATTATGACAAAGATCGGATCTTTCACCACTTCAATGTCACTCATGAAAATTCGATGAAAAAGATCGGATCTTTCACGACTTCAATGTCACTCATGAAAATTCGATGAAAAAGATCGGATCTTTCACGACTTCAATTGCACTCATGAAAATTCGATAAAAAAATCGGATCTTTCACGACTCCTTTCGCACTCATGCAAAAGAACCAGTGAAATCATGATTTCACATGGAATCATTTCTATTTAATTTTGCTGGGAAGAAGAGTGTGTCAGAGGGTGTCTTCAGAAGTTTTTAATGTTGTTAGAGATGATAGTGATTTGGGGGTTGCGATCCTTTTACGATCTTCTTACAATTTTTCGAAATTAAATATTTCAGGTGTAGGATTCCCCAATGTTTTTATACAAATAAATGTTTTGTTGGACAATGTGGTAAAAAGTCTTAAACCAAAGCTTGTCCAAAATTGAACAATTTGCTAGAAGTTTTGACGGTTCTTTCATTGGTGGTGATTTAAATTCCAAGCATATCTCTTGGGGGGACAATTCTGATCACTTCTTGATATCATGCAATCTTTTAGATATTTCTTCTCCTAACATTAAAGTTTCTACATTGGCTTCTTTTTCACACCACTACCCTATAAAGATGTCAATCTCTAATACTAATTTTAATACAATTCTAAAGCCACAATACTCATTTGTGTCGTACGAAAAAACCAACTGGAATCATTTCCGCAATGATGTTAGTTGGGATTTGCTCAATTTCTCTCCTTCAAGGAATCGAAATTTAAGTAAACACGAAATAGATTACATTATTCAAGAGCTTAGCACTTCAGTAAGTTTTTTGTCGTCTATTCATTCCGAAAAGATTGAAGTTAAAAATAGGCGCTTTGTTTTGTCAGACGAAGTTAAAAAATTGTATAGAATTAAATATGCATGGCAAAAGGAACTCAAGCGATTATTTAAAATAAGTTCTGATAGATCGCGTTAAAGATTTCAATAAAAGAGCGTGTCGCCATAGAACAAGCTAACGCATTTAATAACAAATTGCAGGATATTCGACCGGGTCCTAGAGCGTACAAACAAATTAATAATATCTTAGGCAAAAATAAATTGTAAACTTGTAAAGAAATTCCTGTCGCTTGTAAAGAAATTTCTGCGAAAAAGTGGTTGTATTAAAGCAACATTTTGGTAATGTTTACAGCGGAACATCTTCTCTTAGTACAATGTCGGAGATAGAAGCTTCAATTCAGACTCTTGTTGAAGATATTTCAACGCCTATTACAACTTTTAGCGACGAGAATTGTGCGTTAAATGAAAATAATTCACCTGAGTTCTTGTCTACTAATGGTCTTGTTAAAATTGTTAAAACTCTTAACGGAAAAAAATCGTCTGGTCCGGACAACATCTCTACGTATTTGATTAAAAAAACTTCCAGTGGCTGCTCTATAGTTATTAACAATAATTTTTAACAATTGCCTAAATATCAGCTACTTTCCTGATAGTTGGAAGGTTGCAAAAATTATTCCAATACCTAAAAAGAGAAATGCTACTGACCTAAATAATTTTAGGCCAATTTCTTTATTATCGAATCTAGGCAAATTATTCGAGAAGGTAATAAAATCTAAAATGAATATTGGTGTTCCTACTTCCTATATTTCTCCCTATCAGTTTGGGTTTTAGTCAGGACATTCAACGGAACATGCTCTGCTTAAATTTGAAGATGATGTGTTATGTAACTTAAGGCAAAAACGTTGTACGGTAGCGGTAGCACTGGATGTCGAAAAAGCCTTTGACAAAGCCAATCACATAGGTATAATTTATAAGATGATTAACATTGGATTTAAACCAAATATTATAGAGCTTTGTCAAAGTTTTTTCAAAGATAGAAAATTGTTTGTTTATCAGTCTGGTTCAGAGTCGGCTTTAGGTGAAGTGAGTTGTGGTGTCCCTCAAGGTTCAATTTTGGCACCACAATTCTACAATATATATATGAGTGACTTTCCTCATCAATTCCGAAATTGTCAGCTTATTTTGTATGCGGATGATGCTTTGCTTTACTCTCACGCTGAATCTACCAACAATGCCTTATCGGAACTTTCTCTTTACCTCAATATGGTTATCAATTTCTTTACTGATTAGGGAATTAAGATTAATATTTCAAAATGCCAAGCAATTTGTTTAAGAAACGCATCAGGGGAATGTAAGCACTTTGTTGTTCCCCAAAGCAAGAACCTGCATTTGTTTCTAAACAAATTCCCTTTGTAGAAAATTTTAAGTATTTAGGAGTACATTTTACAAAACTATTGAAATTTAATAAGCACGCCCGTCTTGCCCTTAGCAAGGCAAATGGAGTGAAGGCTACATTCGCCCTCTCCTTTTATACGCATTTCCGAATTGGTTTAGCATATCTCCGTCTGTTAAGCTCGAATTTTCTGTTTTTGAGAGAAAATTTTGCGTTTATGTGTAAATAAAAATTTCCAGTCTTTAAATAAACGATTTCCAAAGTGGTACATATACGATTTAGCAAACATTACGCCCCTGTCCACTTATGCGTTGAATCGAATATCTGTTTTTTTATCCCGATTAGCTACCTAACCTAATCCTTTAATTGAAAATATTTTAGCGAACCAATCCAATTTTAACTGGTCAAACACTTACTACATTTCACCGTTAGGCTTCAGTAAAAGTGAATTAGTTGCAAATTTCCTTTCAGGAATTCCAAATTTTTATACAAAATCTTTAACTAGCTCTCATAGGGGACAGAACATTGTTTTTTTTTTTTTACTTAGTTTTAGGTTTTAGTTTTAAGTCTTAGTTTGTAAGTCCTAGTTGTAAGTCTAAACATCGTTGGTAAAGACAACATATGGGTAGGTTGCCAAACACAAGACAACAATGTTTATCAACAGTTACATATAACATAACAAAGAAATAAAACCGGAAAAGGTACATAACAGAAACTCCACAAAAAACGTTTTTCGTCACTATCGTAGAAACTATCATCATTTATTCGCTAATAATATTATTGACGATATTCGAAATCGAAGGTTTTCCTGCCACAAACTGAGCTAATAGTTTTCAATCCATTCTCGGGTGTCGTTCTCGAAAAAAAATATCCGCAAAACTATCGAGAAACATTCGAAAACGATATCGTTTTCGCTAGCAATAGTATGGTGGGACGTGCTTGTGTACACACGAAAAACATTTTCCAAACATTCGACAGTGATATTCGTTTTCGAAAGTTGTGCCAAACATTCGAATAACATCAAGAACTGGTATGGGGGGTTGCACTTTTGTTCGTCAAAAGTTAGAAAACGATATCATTTTGAACATTTGGTGAACGTTTGTTCTTCACAAGAAAAATTGTTTCGAGAAACATTTTTTACTTTGAAAATGTTGTTGTTTCAAAAAATAATTTTATGTTGTTTGTATAAAATTCCCTTTTGCTTTTTTCAAATAATTTCGATATATATGAAACGTATAATATAAAAAATAACTGTTGATACAGACAACATATGGGTAGGTTGCAAACACGAGACAACAATTTTTATCAAAAGTTACATATCGAGTCGCAAATATAACAAAGAAATAAAAACGGAAAATGTACATACCAGAAACCTCAAAAAGCTCCACAAAAATGTTTTTCGCCACTATCGTAGAAACTATCGTCATTCATTCGCTAATAATATTATTGCCGGTATTCGAAATCCAAGGTTTTCCTGCCACAAACTGAGCGACGAATGAATCGTTTTCAATTCATTCTCATGTGTCGATCTCAACAAAATATCCGCAAAACTATCGATAAGCATTCGAAAACGATATCGTTTTGGATAGCAATGGTATGGTGGGAGAGTACTTAATTTACATACACACATATACTATATTTCACCATCACATATACAGACTGTATTGTGAACGTCATTTTATATGACATAGAAAAACGTTACAAAAAACAAGTAAAAAAGTATCAGTCGGCTTTGCCGACAGAGATATACCCTCAGCATGGGCAAATTGAAACACTTTTTTCACAACAAACTTATGTAGTTAGGGGGTTTCAAAATTTTGGTCGTATGAACCGACAAAAATGTTGATTAGGATTAAAGTTCAAAATTTTTGCGGACAAGGTACTTTAAAGTGAACTTATCCAAAATTTTGTGTGGGAGGTACCGGATGGAGTGGACAAATATAGTCCATATTCGAACCTGATCTATATCTGGTAGATATTATGAGAATGTGTAAAGTATGGACCAAATCGGTCACTCCCATCAAGAGTTATCGTGCGCACAATTTTTCCGAATCTTTTTGAACTTTTGTGGGGTAGGTACCTGAAGGAGTGGACCGATATGGCTTATCTACGAACTTAAACTAAGTTTGGCAACAATATTACGAAGGCCAAATTTTGGCCGGAATCGGCATTTCTGTTCTAGAATTATATTGCGCTTCCACACATAAACATGGTGTCATAGGGTTTGTTTTTCAACTTTCAGGCTATTTTTCAGGAAGTATGGACTTGCCCCTGAGGAAACTTGTACCTTCGTATAGGGGACAGCGAATACAAGATGTTACAACAAAAACCAAGGCGATTCGTGAGCAGGTCCTAAACTGAACTTTTCCGAAATTTTGTGTGGGAGGTACTCGAAGGAGTTTACCGATTGAGTCCATATTGGAACCTCATCTAAGTCTGGTAGAAATTTCATAATGTGCGAAGTAATGACCAAATCGGTAAATTCCTTCAAGAGTTATCGTACGCACAAATTTTCCGAACATTTTCGAACTTTTGTGGGGGAGGTACCGGAAGGAGTGGACCGATATAATCCATCTTTGAACTTGAACTAAGTTTGGACAAAATATTACGAAAGCCAAATTATGGACCGAATGGGCAGATCCGTTCGAGGGTTATCTTGCGCTCCAACCATTACACACGGTGTCATAGGGCTTTTTGTAACTTTCAGGCTATTTTCTCAGGAAGTATGGACTTGCCCCTAATGAAACTTACAGCGTCGTATAGAGGTCAGCGAATACAACTTGCATAAACTAAAATCAAAGCGATTCGAGACCAGGTCCTAAACTGAACTTTTCCGAAATTTTGTGTGGGAGGTACCCGAAGGAGTAGACCGATTGAGTCCACATTGGAACCTCACCTAAGTTTGGTAGAAATTACACGATGTGCAAAGTATGAATCAAATCGGTTATTCCCTGCAAGAGTTATCATGCGCACAAGTTTTGCGACAATTTTTGAACATTTGTGGGGGAGGTACCTGAAGCAGTGGACCTATATGGCCCATCTTCGAACTTAAATCGAATCTGGACAAAATATTTCGATACCCACAATTTGAACCAAATCGATTGATCCGTTCGAGAGTTATCGTGCGCACCAGCCAGCCAGACAGACAGACGGACAGACAGACGGACGGACATTGCTAGATCTACTCAAAATTGTCTGAAACGGATATCGTACAAACATACTTGGGGTCTAAAGCCATTATTTCGATGAGGCACATTTTTGGTCGTATCAAAGTGTAAATACCCTCTTTAGCCTAAAGGCTGAGGGTATAATAAAATTATATATGTATATTTATTTATTTATACGCTCACTTACAAATTAAAAATAAAAACTTTTTCATGTGTTTTTCAATTTTAGTTCAGTTTTAACAAACTATCGATAATTAGTTAGGTATTTGGATTCAGATATAAACTAAATAATTAAATCACCGTACTGGCAATTATTTCGTAATTATTTTCATGTGTTTAAATGAATGTGATTGTGAATGTGTACAACTATACATGCGACGAAATTTTGAAATTAATGTCAATTAGTTATCTAATTAGGAGAACGATTTAGTTGTTTACAAATTAAGTAAACAATTTTTTTATTACACTCGAAATAAAAGAGACGCGGAGTAATTGTGGTATGTGGGAATCGAATATAAACAAATTTTATTAATTAATTAATAAATTTGGAAATTATTGATTATAAAATGAAATTACATGGACATTGTTGAAAACGCATTTAAATTGGTATTACAACTGTCGTTGAGTTTTGTAATAAACAAAACAAGTATAATCTCTGTAAGCAACTTAAATGAATATTTAAAATGTTGTTTTAAATCTAATAGCAATTAAAAACTCTAAAATAGGGCAGGGCAATGAGTAATGAATCGTTATTAGAAAACAGATCATCAGGTATATTACTTGTAGGTAAGTTGAACAAAAAATATGTTTCGAAATTCTATTTATACATACATTATTGGATCATTGTGTAAGACATGTTTTTGTTGTAATTATACCCTACCCTACAATTTGGAAAGGGTATTATAAGTTTGTTTTTCCGAAAATTTATGTAAAATCGTCGTAGACCCCACATGTGGTATACTAAAATGTATACCTCGGCGAGATAAAACGATTTTGAGATGTGTGTCCGCCCGTCCGTCCGTCCATTAAAAATTCTAATCAAACTCCAGGCCGCAATTGTGGACTATTCGTCACAAAATTTTGTATGGAGGTCGGGTTCAGACCAGAATAGACCTCTATAGTTTTGGTGATAATCGCATAATATTAAATGGACCAAAAACCAAATTTTTATACGATTTTGTAGGGGCTCTCTGTAGGTTCCAATAATAGTCTGATCGGCGTAAAATTTTAATTTTATGGAAAAAGCTTGCAACTTACCGCGAAGATCAGATAATATTTAGCGGGTTAAATGGACCAACATTTTTGCGTAAAATTTGTTAACATTGTTAATATATTGACTATATCTTTATTCCTGGAAGACACATTTTACCCACGTAAGTTACATTTGGAAGAGGTACTCTGGACCTTTCCATTGGTGTCCATCTTGTTGATGTACGTTGTCAGATAACAGAGTTACAGCCTAATTATATTGGGATCCCACAATTTTAATTCTGTGTAATGTAACAATAATCCCGCAAGAGATCGCAGCTTCAATACTTACAAAATTTGGCACGAGGTAAGAGCTTTGGTAAAGGAAGATCCAAATAATATTGAATAATGATCGGATAGTGTTTAGCTGGTGAAATTTACCATAGCATTTGTGGAAAAAAAATTTAATTTTTGATCCATATTTTAAATTCTGTGAGACATATTCCCTGAAATTACAAAAACCAAACTTGAAAACTAACTCTTGACCTCTCCCTTAATGCAAATTACATCAATGTAGAGGTAAGATAATGGAACTACTGTCAACATGTAAATGGGTTCCTTTAATGTTTTGGTTTGTTTTTAAAGAACTACATTTACCTTCCACGCTACAAAATGTCGCAATCATCACCCTAAAGTTTTGAAATCATGGTAAAGAATTTCCAAGCTTTTTTTAACAATGCTAATTAGAATGATGTACGGGGTCTTGATGTTTTTGTGCTATATTTGGCCAACAATAATGTAATGGCTCGAAATATTGGTCGTTTATTCTTTAGTTCATTCGATAAAAATCAACGAAAGCTATTTCTAAGGCTATTTTGAACTTTTTTTAACCATTCTCCACAAAATTTCTTTGGAATACATTTCTTGTGAATACATGTTTGAAAATTAAAAAGGTCCCAAGGGACAATACGTACATGTTTCTTCAAAAAATTAATGTTTGTATTAACCTATAGATTAGTGAATATGTCCCTTGGGACCGTTTTAATATTCAATTTAGGGATCGTCAATGGGAAGTATATCCAGCCTCCACATATCGTCGGTGTCATGCTTAAGTGTTCCATACGCCATTTTTCCGTTTTGAGATACTCGCATTTTAATGTTTGCCTCCCAACTGAATGGAGCTCACTGAAGAAAATATTTATATTTTTAACAAGATTTATTGCTGTGGCGGAATATCTAGAGTCTTAATAACATAATAATCTGCTAAGAAATCGACGTTTGATGGTAATAAACTGCATTTAGAACACTTTTTGATGATTTTCCAAATTTAATTGACGATTTTCGTCAAAAAAATGCTTGAAAATGATTACATAATGTAATAAATGGGTACATCCTAAATTGGTATTAATTTTATTACCAATATTAAATGCGAATAAAAAATTTACATTCACCTTTTTGGTTCAATTATAAAACTTCCAATTATAAAATGTATTGGGCATTTAATTTACTTTAAAAAAACATTTTTTAAGAAAACACAAAACACTGATTTGTTCACACAATTTACCGTCTTTACTCAACGATTGTGTTTAGAAAACTGAAGAAAAAAGAACAAAAATAATTCATACCATTTTTTTCCTGTTCGCTTGCTATGTTGGTTAACTGTGAGGAACAGTGTAACGCCCAAAAGTCCCTACACTTGTTCTTGGGGTTCATTATAAATATTATTTGTTTATTCAATATTTTACTGATGTATCTATGAATATTAATATGTTTATTATATGCTTTGTAATTAATTTTCATATATTTACCTTTAATGGATGAAGTAAACTTTATTTTCTTTGAATTTGAAATAATAAATTATTTAAATTATCATTTAAATATTAACGATCAAACAGGCCACCTAGCGAGGATATTAAACATCAACACATACATGTACCCCTGGCGGCTAATAATGAGACTAAAGCGATAATTAATAGTATCACTGACAGAACAACGTACTGTAAACATTGCCTGTGGGAAAGCAGTGAGTGGATGGAGTGAGCGGCCGTTCTTCATAAAAGGAGTTGCTTTCACACATTCTGGACATTCGTCTGTTGATGGCTGTTGAGTTAAGTGTGATTGGGAGGAAGAAAAGGTGCGCAACTTTGGTTGGTCTGAGCCTTAGTAAGCTGAACAATAGGCCTTAACTCTTTGGTGGTGACAGGACCGCGCGCAGGGCCAAGTGAGGGCTGTAGCAATGCACCCTATTCTTCGGGCTGCGCCGAATGACCGCAGGGCCAAGTAAGTGCTGTAGCAGTACACCCTATTCTTCGGGCTGCGCGGACTGACCGCAGGGCCAAGTGAGGGCTGTAGCAGTACACCCTATTCTTTGGGCTGCGCCGACTTATCGTACGTTGACCGTGTCAGCACAGAGTCACCACGTGTCATCGTTGTGAGCTTCGGGCGGCTGTTGTGCCAAATCTGCCACCATCATAGCGCTTCATCATCGGGCAGTTGGTCAAAGCTGCCGCCATCATCTTTATCGTGCCGCTACAGTCCAAGTGGCCAATATCACCATTCGTCGTCATCCGCATCGGTCCGCCGCTGTGGCCAAGCCGCCGCCAATACAACTCGCCGCCATCCAACCAAACGCATCGTCCCGCTGTTGCTGCATCTCGTTAATAACTTCAACAACAGATTCGCTGCTGTATTTACAATGTTCCCGTATTATCGATAAGCTGTTGGTGTGTTATTGTTGCCGTGCAGTCAAAGTGATCAGTGATAGTGTTTAAGTAAATAAAGACATTTATAACGATTTATTAAACAAAATATATCAGTTTGAGTTTCTCTCCCTTACGTCCAATATCAGAAATAAATTCTTGTGACGACCCTGGCCCCCGCTGAACCTACCCCAGCTTCAAAGTGAGAAAACACGTCGTCACAACAGAAAAATATTACTGCTTGTTGAAACAAAAGTCGCAACAACAACAAAGCACGAGACACACGCGTTTGACCGCATATGCACCACTAAAACAAAAACAAACTTGTTTACCCTCCCGTCTTCGCTTCTGCTTCTGTGAGAGCAAGTGAGCATAAATTTCAATGCGCTCAGTTGATCTCAAAAAGTACACATTGCCGATCGCTGTAATACATCAAACGCATAGCTCATTATTATAAAACAGCATTCTGCAGCAGCGGGAGCCCTGTTCTTACTCTCTTTGACAACAATCCTCTCCCCACCCACAAAAAATATGTTCTAACTTAAAGATATGTTGGTACCCAAAAACTAAAATTGTGATATGTTACAAAATGTTGCAAACATATCTTTGTTTGGACCCAAACATATTATGTTTGGATCACAACATATATTTGTTTGTAACCAGTCCCAAAAATAAATTTGTTTGGATCCAAACATATTTCTAACATATATTTTTCTGCGTGCAGGCACAAGTAAAACGAAATGTAGTTTCTGTCTGAACTGGTGTAGTGTACGTGTGTCATAAATGTTTATATTATTTAACTTCATCCATTTCAATATCAAAATATTAACAGCTCATAATACTTTAATATTATTCACCAACAAAGAGTCACTGACTTCATTCATTCATGTTGTCGGTGGTCAGTTACTCCAAATACCTCTTGGTGTCGTATGACATATTTCGTTCACACGTCCAACGACAATTGTCGTTCTGATTTTGACATTGTTGCAATATGATCCCGCACGCGTACACTCACACAAATACAATTAACGTAGTATTTAGATATTATATTCTTATAAATGTAAATTATGATTTAGTATAAATAGACATAATAATTTCGAAATAAAATCAATCATTCACTGTTAATCAACCACTGTATTATTTCGCTCTACATGGCGACCGTGACAAGTGCTCTATCTGCACTGCACGGAAAAATAATATTATAAAGTGCTCGTCCATGGCACTATAAAAACAAAACATTTAAATTGAATTCCAATACCGTATGCCGTTCGCTACTGAAGAAGGAAAAATTGCTATGAATAGAAGGACGACCATCAAAGAGGGTCCACAAGCTATTAGCATAGAAGAATATTGGAACCGGCAGAGGAAGGCGGATTCTAAGACGATAGAGGAAAAACTGCCTGTAATCACCGACCGAAGAAGAAGGGGTGGCTTCACAGACCAGCAAATATAATACACATTATATTAATATTTAAAATTAGTTATACAACTGAGTGCTCACCCAGCACCAGTCAGGGCCAGAAGGCGTAATTCGCTCTTGGCAAACTATTTTTTTTAATATATATATAAAAATATATTTTATACTTTAAATATAAACTTAAATATTGTATTGTAAAAATGGGATCAGAAGAGTCCAAAATTTCAAACCCAAACGCTAATTTAATTAACAACATTGAAGTAATAGACCATACCGACCAAATAACTTCCTTATGGTATCTTTTGCTAATATTGAATGTCTTAGTAGGAATAAACTTATTAATAAAATGTTATAGTATGCATAAGAAAGCATTAAAAAAGAAATATATCAGTCGAGGAAACGACTTAGATAAAATTTAAAAATCAATTAAAAACAAATGTTTAATAAATAACAATTAAATATAATGAAAATAAAACTATAGTTATATTTCTCAATGGACTGGCAATCAATACTCTGTAAATGTAGAGACATTAAAGATACATTCGAAAAATCATATAAATGTTTAAATACTGATAGACCGACTAAAGAGGAAACAGTTGTAAAACACTTGGAAAATTTATTAAGTTGTCTGGAACAAATTAGGGTAGTCCTAAACGTTAACTATTCACGTCTGACTGTATCGCACAAAAGTGCCGCAGAAGGATTCTTTTTAGATATCAGGAATAGATTACTACAGGTTGCAAAAAGGAAGAATATAGAACTAAACATTACAGAGTCCATTCATGAAAAAATAGATATAGAAATAACAACAATTTCAGGAAAATCATCCACAAATACAGAATTGAACAATAAGGATATATTACAACCAAGCATATTTACAAAGGAAAGCAAAATGGCTCAACCGAAGGCAGAATTTTTAAAAATGGCATCAAGTATGCTTCCAGAATTTGATGGGAAAGCGGAAAACCTTAAGAAATTTATTGTCGCTTTAGAATTACTTATTACTCTACAAGAAGAACATGAAGAAATATCGGTCGCTTTGGTGAAAACCAAACTTACAGGTACAGCAACAAATCTAATTAGTAATGAGACAACTCTAAGAGACATAATTGAAACACTAAGAAACACAGTTAAGGGCGAATCAGTGGAAGTGGTTACTGCCAAATTGATGAACCTTAGACAAAACAACAAGACCGCTAGTCAATTTGTAAAAGAAATAGAAGAACTAACAAAATCCCTTGAGCAAGCCTATATCTCGGACGGATTAGCAAATAATACTGCAAGGAAGTACAGTACACAGCATGCTATAAAAGCAATGACAAAGAATTGTTCTAATAGCAAAGTTAAAATTATAATGGAAGCGGGAACATTCAATACTATGAATGATGCCGTTAGCAAATTCGTCAATAGTTGCACCGAGGCAACGGGCGGTAACAATTCGGAATTCTACTACAACCAAAGAGGTAGAAATAATAGAAGTAGAAATCAAAACAAAAATCAAAATAGAAATCAAAATAGAGACAATCGCAGATACCATAATAACAGACAACAAGGTCATTCTTATAACAGAGGTGGTAATCGCAACAGACAAAGGAACAATAACCGAAGTGTAAATGTAACACAATCGGGAAACGAATTGCCCCCCTTGAGCGATCCAGAATAAATGAAATATATTATTTTAATCTCAGTCTAAGTAATTTTATAGAAGTTAAAAATGCCGACACAAAATGTAGACTTATATTGCTAGTTGACACTGGTGCTGACATATCATTATTAAAGAATTTATATGGACAATACGAAAACGTGAATAAAAATAATATAACTAATCTATCAGGTATCGGGAAAGGAGTCATAAAATCTTTAGGATCAATAGACGTTAATCTTAAATTATCTAATTTTATTGTGCCACACAATTTTCATATTGTCCCACAGAGTTTCCCCATTCAATGTGACGGAATACTTGGAATGGACTTTATGAAAAAATATAATTGTTTATTAGATTTTAAAAGTGGAAATGACAGTTTCGCTTTAAGACCTCGTAATTTCCACGGTTGTATACGAATCCCATTAATTCACAAAATTAAAGAAAACGCTATTTTACTTCCTGCCAGATCAGAAGTGATTAAACAAACACATTTAGTAACCAATGAAAAATCAGTACTAGTGCCAAATCAAGAAATTCAACCAGGAATATTCATAGCTAGCACAATAGTAGAAAGTGATGCAGCTTTTATAAGAATAATAAATACAACTAAAGATGATGTTACATTAAACAGTAAAAATATTAAATTTGAATCATTAGAAAATTATGATATAATAACGGAATGTCAACAAACAGATAAAAGAACTAAAGAAGTTCTGAGTAAATTAAAATTTCCTTTTCTCTTTAAAGAAGGCCTCAGAAATCTCTGTGCTGAATTCAGCGATATTTTCGGTATTGACAGTGAACTATAACATCAAATAATTTCTACAAACAAAAACTTAGATTGAGTGACAAAACGCCAATATATATCAAAAATTATAGAATACCTGAATCTCATAAGGAAGAAATAGATAAACAAGTCTCAAAATTAATTAAGGATAAAATAGTGGAGCCATCTATTTCCGATTATAATAGCCCACTTCTCCTGGTACCCAAGAAATCATTACCAAACTCTTCCGAGAAAAGATGGCGGTTAGTAGTAGACTACCGTCAAGTAAATAAAAAGTTGATAGCAGATAAATTTCCCCTTCCAAGAATAGATGATATTCTTGATCAACTCGGTAGAGCAAAATATTTTTCATGCCTTGATCTTATGTCTGGATTTCATCAGATTGAGTTAGAAGAAGAATCCCGTAACATAACATCATTTTCAACCAGCAATGGTTCTTATCGATATACTCGACTTCCATACGGATTGAAAATAGCACCAAACTCTTTCCAACGCATGATGACTCTTGCATTTTCAGGACTGAAACCATCACAAGCATTTCTGTACATGGACGATTTAATAGTAGTAGGATGCTCTGAAAAACACATGTTCAAAAATTTAAGAGATGTTTTTCAATTATGCAGACGTTACAGCTTGAAACTACACCCAGAAAAGTGTTCATTTTTTATGCATGAAGTTACGTTTTTGGGTCATAAATGTACTGATAAGGGCATACTTCCTGATGAAAGTAAATATGACGTTATTAAAAGATATCCAACGCCCACAGATGCTGATAGCGTTAAACGGTTTGTAGCATTTTGTAACTACTACAGACGTTTCATTAAAAATTTTTCAGAACACTCTCGTCATTTAACTCGTTTGAGCAAAAATAATGTTCCGTTTGAATGGACACCTGAATGTAATATGGCGTTTGAATATTTGAAAAATGAATTAATGAAACCTACACTGTTACAATATCCAGATTTCAAAAAGGAATTCTGTATAACTACAGACGCCAGCAAACATGCATGTGGCGCTGTTTTAACGCAAGATTATAATGGAATACAACTTCCAGTTTCGTATGCATCAAGAACTTTTACAAAGGGAGAATCCAACAAATCTACTATAGAACAAGAGTTAATAGCGATACACTGGGCAATCAAACATTTTAGACCCTATGTATATGGAAGAAAATTTTTGGTAAGATCAGATCACAGGCCACTTGTATATCTATTTTCTATGCGGAATCCAAGCTCCAAACTAACACGGATTAAATTAGATTTGGAAGAATATGATTTTATAGTAGAATACCTCAAGGGGAAGGACAATAGCGTAGCAGACGCACTATCCCGTATTACGGTAGATGAACTTAAGGACATGACAAGTAATATCATGAAGATAATGACAAGATCGTCTAAAAATCAGGAAAATACCTGCGCAGGTAATACTAAAGAAATTAATGGACAGTGTAATGATAATAAGCCCAATGTCTATGAAGTCATTAATAATAATGACGCACGTAAATACGTACAAATAAAACTAGATTCCAAAAAATGTTTGCTAAAACATGGAAAGAAGGTTTTATCCAAATTTATAGTGAGTGACATGTACTCCAATGGAAATCTCGACTTAGGTCAGTTTTTCCAAAGGCTTGACTCAGAAGCCGGATTACATGGAATTACACGATTAAGAATGTCACAAAACGAGCAGATTTTCGAAGCTGTCTTGTTAAATAAGTTTAAAGAAATGGGCAATAAAATACTGAAAAATGTAAAAGTAGCGCTACTACAAAACGTGACATTAATAGACAAGAATAATAAGTCCAATATAAGTAAAATCCTGACAAAATACAATAGAAGGCGGCCATTCAGGAATTACGCGTACCCTGATGAAAATAAGAAAATATTATTACTGGCCACAAATGACAAAAGATATAATAAACTATGTAAAGAAATGCAAGAAATGCCAAATAGCAAAAACAACTACACATACAAAAACGCCAATGACTATTACTCAAACACCTTCAGGTGCTTTTGATACCGTTATTATTGACACTATAGGACCTTTACCAAGAACTGAAAATGGTAACGAGTATGCCGTAACGTTAATTTGCGATCTCACAAAATACCTTGTTGCAATTCCAGTTCACGATAAAAGTTCAAAAACGGTAGCAAAAGCCATAGTTGAACATTTTATTCTGCACTACGGGCCAATGAAGACGTTCATAACGGACCAAGGTACAGAATATAGAAATGCTCTAATGACGGACATTTGTAAATACCTTAAAATTGATAAATTGACATCAACCGCTCATCACCACCAAACCCTGGGAACAGTAGAGCGCAGCCATAGAACATTAAATGAGTATGTACGTTCATACATATCTGTAGACATTAATGACTGGGATGTTTGGTTGAAATATTTCCAATATTGTTACAATACAACACCATCAACAGTACACCAATACTGTCCTTTTGAACTAGTATATGGAAAAATCCCTACACCATTAATAAATTTAGAAAATGTAGATAACGTAGATCCCTTGTATAATTTAGATGACTATGCAAAGGAAATTAAATATAGATTGCAAACAGCGTACAAACGCGCAAAATTAATGATAGAAAGTTATAAAACAAAACAGAAAAAATTATATGATAGAACAACAAATGACTTTGATATAGAAGTAGGAAACTTAGTTTTATTAAGGAATGAAGTAGGACATAAATTACAGAGTAAATATTTAGGACCATATACGGTATCTGACGTAAATGATAGAAATAATATAAAAATTAGGGATAGCAAAGGAAAGCAACAACTAGTTCATAAAGATAGATTAAAACCATTTAATAAATAGAAAAACAAAACACATTTGATCAAATGTGTTAAAAATGAGAAAAAATGTGTTAAAAATGATCAAATGTGTTAAAAATGAGAAAAAATGTGTTAAAAATGAAAAAATGTGTTAAAAATGAGAAAAAATGTTTTAAAAATTAGAACAAATGTTTAAAAAATACAAAATATTTTAAATATAAATGTTAAGTATAATAAAACTAGCTATCTAACTAAACTACGTAAATATAAAACATAATAAGAATAAGAAAATGTTTAAAATACCTAGTACATAAAAAACTATGTTAAAGAATGATAATCCAATTTCACATTGTATCATCATTCTTCTAAAAAGGGAAGGTGTAGTGTACGTGTGTCATAAATGTTTATATTATTTAACTTCATCCATTTCAATATCAAAATATTAACAGCTCATAATACTTTAATATTATTCACCAACAAAGAGTCACTGACTTCATTCATTCATGTTGTCGGTGGTCAGTTACTCCAAATACCTCTTGGTGTCGTATGACATATTTCGTTCACACGTCCAACGACAATTGTCGTTCTGATTTTGACATTGTTGCAATATGATCCCGCACGCGTACACTCACACAAATACAATTAACGTAGTATTTAGATATTATATTCTTATAAATGTAAATTATGATTTAGTATAAATAGACATAATAATTTCGAAATAAAATCAATCATTCACTGTTAATCAACCACTGTATTATTTCGCTCTACACTGGAAAACATAGCCCAACAGCAGCCCATCTCTCCACATAGTCAACACTAGTCAGGCACTTATATGAAAACAACACTTATTCTAACTAACACCTTACGCCGTGCATAACACAGACATCATTACTTTCCTCCTAACGTGGTTGTGCGTGTCAGTCAGTCATCCAAATGTTTATACTTCAATAGAACTTCGCCAAACGAAAACGAACCAGAAGTCGTTTTACACTTAACCATCATTGAGAAGAAATTCCAAATGCGAATATATTTCCAGTTCCGGAAAAAATAAACTAAAAGAAATAAGAAACAAAAAGTAAACCAAAAACGAATATCCTTTAATCTGTTTTCTTAACAGTTGTGTTGCGCAGCGTATGCTTTTGGATTTCCTTCCCCCGTAAAGTGCAACTAAAATATGGCATAGAAATACACACGTTCACAACCCATTCGTGCATAGGTATGTATTCAAATAAATACACACTCGTACATATACGTTTAAGGCAAAACGCCGGAATGTTACAACATCGACTGCGTGCAATATAAAGTCAGTAAAAAGTAAAATAAAAGGTTGCGGTTCTGAGGGAATTTAACATTGAAGGTTTTAATTTCCTTAAGCAGGTATAACATTGTTAACTACAACGACACGAACAAGTGCAAAAAGAACAAATAAAAATGCGTTAAGTGTGGACGAGCCAAATTTGGATACCTTTCTTCGCCATGAGATATTCTGAACTAAAATATAATATTGTTACGAATGTAACTGATAGGTTTAAGTTAATTGCTTCGATTCTCTTGTGTTTATCACCCTCTAGCCCGTATATGTGTGTGAGTCTGTGTGTTTGTTGCCCAGTTGGTTTCTAGACGTTGCCAGATGTTCTAGAGGAATCGGCAACGAGAAACTATTGGGGTATAAATACGGCGGAATTTTGGGACAATGAGTCAGTTGTGTTTGAGACGTCAAACTGAACAGTCGGTTAAAGAAGAAGTAAAGAGAAAGATTTGTGCTTACTAGAATTAAGCTGTGTGCTTAGTAAATGAAGTCGATTTGAATAAGTGAAAATAAAGTCAATAAAGTATTGTAGGATCGTAATCTAAAACGATTTCTCTTTTATTCGGGATACATCGTATCGGGAAATAATGTCTACACGGAGATTAAACCTAATTGCGTAACGATATTAATTTTCTATCTGTTACTAAAGCACTTTGTTCCATAATTTGTGGCTGGGATGTTTTCTGACCCTGGAGAATCCGAAATGAAAAATAATATTTAATTTAGGCCGAAAATGTCGGTAAAGTTCTATGAAACCGTGTCGTACCGGGGACTATTCCAAAACGTGGTCTAAGTCAATATACGCTCCATACTATCGTGTTCGTCGTAGACCCAACTTGTGGTATATTCATATCTCGACGAGATAATGCGATTTTGAGATGTGTGTCTGTCCATCCGTCAGTCCATTACAAATTTTAATCAAACTACAGGTCGTAATTATGGACCAATCGTCACAAAACGTTGTACGGAGGTCAGGTTCCGACTACAATGGAAGCGATTAGTTGTTTGTGGTGATCGTTATATATGTATGTAGGAGGTGAAGGGCAGAGAATTGCATAAGTAGCTGATTTGACACTCATGAGCCACAAGTGAAAAACAAGTGTAAGTGTGGTTTGTCAGTCTTAAAATAATTGCAAGTGTGGCTGGCCATTCTAAAACAATACTGACAAATATTTGCACAAGGTTAGAGTTCGTAACGTGGTATTATCGTGTCGTGTCCAGGGTCTCCATAAGTAAGTACCCACCAATCCTAACGAAATAAAAGACTAGTTTTCCACCTTCTATGGTGTAATCAGATGTTTATTGGTCAAAATACTAGTATGTCCTAATTCAATGAAATATGATAGGATGATAGGGATGCTTGTAGGCCGGTGATAAGGGTGACTAGCCGCTATGGATGCTCGGGGATGACGATGTTGATTGATGTTTCAGAATTCAGTAGTCGCTCATCCAAGTGAAGTTTTCATTTGGTTGGGGACATTACAAAATCAAAGCTTCACTATGAAAGTAGAAAATCCCAACTTTACAATGATGCAAAGTAGGTAAGCGTAGGTAGTCAAACAATGGAGAAATAGCAAAAGTCGGTAATGCATTCACGATAAAGGTGGTAATTTTGATCGGATAATCACGAAATTTTCGGGATTTTACAAAAATACAATATTTTTGTTTAAGTGCAGTTTTAGGTCTGCTCGAGGATTACTTGGAATTTTTGACTAAACGTACTCCTTGTGGTTCTGTTTACAGCGATATTATTTTTTTTCGTGGGCAAATCTTTGTTTTCTGATATAATGGTACAAAACCCCTAAATTATACGAGGACCAACTGAAATGACTGGATGACGAAATATCTATCGAAAGGAATTCATATCAACAAAAAATTAACTTAAAAAATGATTTTGTGGATACGTTGGGAATGCGGAGATAACGCCAAAAATCATTTAGGGAGTTATGTCGGTGGAAGTTTTGCCCGGGATGGAGGAGAAGATTAGTACTTTCATAAACGGAAGGAAACTAATTATTCCATTTTACATTTCATGATGGAAGGTATAAAATGTTCCCTGGCAGTAGTGCTATTACATGGTGGACCTTAATTGTCTATGGACTTTTGTTGCTTGTTTATATCCTGCGGGACACATAAAAAGCAAAAGTTTATCTTTTTGGGACACTTTTTTAAATTTAATAAAAGAATTGTATTTATGTGAAAATAAAAATTTGTATAATTAACTACGCATAAAGCCTTACAAAGTGTACTGCAACGGATGTATGGCCTTATAACTCCTCTAATTGAAATAAAATAACAATAAGTGAGGAATAAAGACAGTGTTGACTTACTAGAACTAATTGTTGTTGCCACCTCAAATCTCTTAAAAATTGGAAACTTGTGCACTATCCTATATTTTGTTTATTCCAAATTTGTGAAACACTACGCTATGATCTTATACACACATTTACATCAGACAAATTTAAATAAGTTTTCAATTCCTTTGAATATATGTTAAAACAAGTATGAGAGGGTTATAGTCGGACAGGGCTGACCATGGGATACCCTACTCCACTACACCTGGGTACTATTTCCCAAGGAATTTCTTTTACATAATTGCGACATATTTCAGCTGTCCGATCATACATACATAAGTTGATACACATTGCAACCTACCAGACATATACATAGAACATACATATGACCAATCGGGGCTTTTTTGCTACATATTATTAAAACAAGTAAGAAAGTATCAGTCTGCCTCGGACACAAAGAAAATATGTAAACTCAATACTTAGAACGTCTCTATGAATTTATTAAATTTTGGGCCTATCACCCAAGAAAAATGGACTTTGACCCCCAAAAAAATTGTGCCATCGTAAGAAGAGCCAAAAGAAAAAAATTCAAAGAAATTGAAACAACCCGAGACGAGTCTTTAAACGACACTCTTGTGTGGGAGGCACCCGCAGCAGGGTTCCGATGTAGTCCATATTCGGTCGTAATCTAAATCTCAAAGAAATAATACGATGTACAAAATTAAGACCAAACCGGGTTCTCCCTTCGAGGTTTATTTTAGGCACTAGTCAGTTTAGTTGGCGTTGGCTAAGAAAGTATGGACTTGCCCCAAAAAAATTGCACCGTCGTAAAAGTGGCCGCAAGGCGAACATGTTTCAAATAAATTCAAAACGGTTCGAGAATAACTGTTAAACTATACTTTTCCCAAAGGAGTGGGCCGATATACTCCATATTCGAACATAAACTATGTTTGGACAAAATTTACGAGACCTAAAATTTAAACCAAATAGGTTGATTCTTCGAGAGTTATCGTGCGCACCAGCCGACCAGACAGACGGAAAGACGGACGGACATGGTAAATCGATTCCAAATTGTATGGAATGGATTTCGTTGAAACATACTTGGGTTATAAAATCATTATTTCGATAATATCAATGGGCTAAATGTTGAGGGTATAAACAAATATTAAAAGAATATTAGAAACAGTTTTCGGTGATTTTTTTTCAATATTTCGAGGTACTATTACATTACTTCTTTCATGATTTGAAAACTTTCCTATCATGTTTGTGACATTTTGTAACATGGAATGTAAATGCAGTTCTATGCAAGAAAATCAAAACAATAAAAAACTACTTATATGTTAGGCAGTAGTTCATGTATCTGACCGCTATATTCGTGTGGGTTTTCAAGTTTATTTTCGTAGATTATCGAAATAAGTTTCCTAGAAATAAACAAGTAAGAACAGACTATAGTCGGACGGGGCCGACCATGTGATACCCTATACCACTAAACGCGTCTTCTTGGGATAAAGTTATAAGATGTGCATTAGAAATTTTACCAATTTTCACACAAAAGTTTTGATCAATTTAACCCGCTAAATATTATCCGATCATACCGTTGACTTGCACGCTACTTCTTCATCTCAAACCAAAACTACGTTTAAAATTTCGCGCCGATCGGACTATTATTGCGACCTACAGAGCGGCTACAAAATCGAGCAAAAATTTTGTTTTTGGTCCATTTCATCCCTTTAACATTTCACGATCATCGCCAAAAACTAATCAGTTCTATTCTGGTCCAAACCCGACCTCCATACTAAATTTCGTGACAATCGGTCCATAATTGCGGCCTCTAGCTTGATTACAATTTTTAATGGACGGACAGACGGACGGACGGACGGACGGACACACATCGCTAAATCGCTTTATCTCGTCGAGATATGAAGTTTGGTATACCACATGAGGGGTCTACGACGAATATTTCGCGGCGTTACATGAATTTTTGGGAAAACAAACTTATTATACCCTTTTCCACATTGTGGTATAGGGTATAAAAATATAGACCAAAAATTTAATTTGGATATTTTCCGCACAAAAGTTCACCCGATAAGAACTATCCGCTTATTATCCCATATTGTTGGCATCTTCCTTCACCAAACTTCTTACCTCGTTTAAATTTGTCAGTATTAAACTATAACTGCCAACTCTAGCGTGGTTATGGATACTATACACACAATTAAAACTGCGGAATTTCTGTATATACTAGCCTGTAACTCTGTTATCTGAGCACATATATCAACATAACTGGCATCTATGGAAAGATCGAACGATCGTCTTTCAAAAACTCAAGTGGGCGGAAATTATGCTAAAATGTTTTCTAATTTTCGAACAGAAGTTTCGATCAATTAAATTAAATTTTTATATGTGCCAAAAATTTTTCTGGATAATATTTTTAGCCACTAGAAACCTTAAATTTCAAATTAGAGCGATTTTAGTCGGTAAATGTTGAAAAAGTCCTCAAAGTAACTAAAAGAGTGAGGTGACCTGATACGGGGACAATACCGTAATGTGGACATATACCGAAACTTTTTTGCAGTGAAATTTTTGTACCCCGTCCAATTTTAAATGACAACCAAGTAAGAAAAGAATATATTCGGACGAGGCCGACTATCTGATACCCTACTCCACTATTTTTGCATGATCATTTGATAAGAATACATTTTTTAAACATGGATACTTTTTCAAGAGGTGTGAAATTATATTGGAAAAAAGTAGATCCTCCTGTACTTTAAATTAAATTTTAGATGGTATGTGATCAATATATTAGTGGCAATTATGATCAATATAGGAAAATGCATATCGACCATATCGACCACATTATTGACATCATTTGTATACAAGACCGACCATATACTTTACGTAGAGGGGTCAAAATGTAATTTTTTCCACAGAAGTATAATATACAGTTTGAAATGTTTCACGCAAGATGTATAGTACATTTGACTCACTAAATAGCTCATGAGCAATATCTAAAAGAATGGTTCGTCCTTGCCATAAGGTCCCGAATTCTATGCGAAATTTTTTGATGTTTGGTATATGATTGCGTTCCGAAGATTCATAACAATTTATAATGACAATACGGGCCTACCACAAACATATAAAGCCAGATGGGACCATTATTTACTATTGAATAAAAAAGAAGATATATGTATTTATTCAACAAGTAAGAAACGACTATAGACGGTCGGGACTGACCATGTGATACTGATAGCGACATTTTCTTTATAATGAAAGCGACATTTTGTAGCATGAAATAAAAATGTAGTTTTTTAAGCACTACAAAAAAATAAAGAACCAACCAATATGTTAGAGAGCAGAAAGTAAAATATCGAGAGTTTATTTTGTCTATATAAGCTAGTTGACAGCAATATACCTTCAGAAATTTAAATATGGAATAAACCTAGAATTTAAATATTTTTCACACAAAAGTTATGACCAATTTCACACGCTAAACTCCATTCGATCATCATCCAAAATTATAATTTTAATTTAATAATTATTAATATCTTCATTGACCTAAACTCTTACCTCGTGCAAAATTTTGTTAGCAGTGAACTATACTCGTAACTACGACATATTTCGTGATTATAATACACTTCGCACTGTGAGATCCCTTTATATATTAGGCTGTAACTCTGCCATCTGACCACCTACTGCAACATATTTGACATCAATGGAATGGTCAAGAGTTCCCCTTCCAAATATCACTTACTGTACCGAAATGGGTCTTTCGAGAATAAAGATACAGGCGGTACATTAAAATTTTTTACAATTTGTACACAAAAGTTTTGGTCCATTTAACTTCTATATAGCAAGCTTTTGCTTTGTCATGAACTCAACTTACTTACTTAGCTGGCCCATTACAGAACATTTGCTCCATAGACCGAACTAAGAAAATATCTCCAATTCTCTCTGTTTAGTGCTTGGCTTTCTGGAATACCGCGCCTTGTCATCTCTTCATCCACTTGTATGGCCAATATATTCTTTGGTTCATCATCGCTCATTCTTATTATAAGGCATAGCCAACGCAATCGCTGCATCTCGATACGTTTAACTATATTGATGTCGTTGTATAGCAGATACACCTCGTGGTTCATACGACGTCGATATTCACCGTCAACGCAGATTGGTCCGTAGATCTTTCGAAGAATTTTTCTCTCAAACACGCCAAGCACTGTCTTATCTGCTTGCGCAAGTACCCAGGCTTCTGAACCATACATCAGCACGGGTAGTAACAGTGTTTTGTAAAGCGTTATTTTTGTTTGACGAGTTGTGGCTTTGTTTTTAAAGTGCTTACTTAAGCCAAAGTAGGATCTGTTGGCCAATACAATTCTTCTTTTTATTTCACAATTGATGTTGTCTGTTGTGTTTACGGCGGTGCCTAGGTATACGAAGCGCGTCGACACCATCAACTTGGTCTTACCGCCAGACCCACTTTAGCAGATTCTCCTTTCACCTTTATAAAGGTATCGGTTACTTCTCTTACTGAAGGCTGCTTTATAATCGACAAAAAGGGGGTAGGTGTCGATCTGCATCTCTTGGGTCTTCTCCAGGATTTGCCGCAGGGTAAACATCTGGTCAATGGAGGACTTGCCAGGTCTAAAGCCGCATTTGTATGGTCCAATTATTTCGTTGACAATGGGCTTTAGTCGTTCGCACAGTATCCCTGACACTATCTTGTAGGCGATAGGGAGAAGACTTATGCCCCTATAGTTGGAGCATAAAGTCTTATGTCCTTTCTTATGGACGCGACACAGGATGCTCAGGTTCCAATCGTCGGGTACGCGTTCTTCCTGCCAGTTGGAGCTAACTAGCTGATGCATACACCTTATCAGCGTGTAGCCTCCGGGTTTAAACAGCTCGGCTGGTAGGCCATCAGCGTGGTATCTTCGTCGACTTCGCTACTATTGGATACTAACAGTTTGGAAAAATGCTCTTTACATATCCATAGCACACTCAGTTAGCAGATTACCTTGCTGGTCTCTACAGGAGGATGTGCCAGTTCCAAAGACATCAGTTTGATGATTCACTCTTTGGTAGAATTTTCGGACTTCATTCTGTCTCCTGTACATCTCGATTTGTTCAAACTCCCGCTTTCCCATCTCCCTCTTTTTCCTGCGGAAAAGACATTTCTCCTCTCTCCTTTTCTCCCGATACCTCTCTCGTGCGGTACGCGTTGCTACTTATTGTAAAGTAGTCCTATATGCCGCATTTTTCTCTTTGGTAGCAGCACGACACTCCTGGTCATACCATGGATTCCTTGGTGGAGGTCTCTGGTATCCAAGTACTGAGTTTGCGGCTGTTTGCATGGAGTGGGCAATGTTTTGCCATTGTTCTGATATGTTATCGGGACGAGGAGTGCTTTGATTAAGCAGTTGGGCCAGTTGAGTGGAGTATGCCGTAGCTGTCTGTTGTGATTGCAACTTACCGATGTCCAACTACCATGTTGTGTTTGTTCGCACTTTGTTTGCTACGTTTAATCTGGTACGTACCTTTGCTGCAACACGATCGTACATCCAACACGATTGATGTATGTCTTCCATCTATCACAACGTGATCAATTTGATTTCTTGTTCTTTGATCTGGCGACAGCCAGGTGCCCTTATGAATATCGAGATGCTTAAATCTGGTATTGCTAACTACCATGTTTCTTGCAGCTGCAAAGTCTATCAGCCTCATACCATTGTCAGATATTTCACTGTGGAGACTGAATTTCCCGACTGTTGGGCCAAAGATATTCTCCTTTCAAAGTTTGGCATTAAAATCGCCTAGTATAATTTTAATGTCATGGGCAGGGCAGCGGTCATAAGTTTCTTCTAAGCGCTCGTAAAATATATCTTTGGTCTGTTCGTCCTTGTCTTCAGTGGGAGCATGAGCGCAAATAAAGCTGATGTTGAAGAATTTTGCTTTTAATCAAATTGCAGCGATTCGTTAATTCACTGGGGTGATGTTGGATACCAGATGTTTTAATCTCCGACCAACAATAAATCCGCAACCAAACTCATGCTTTGTGTCATGGCAGCTATAATACAGTGCGTCATCTTTAGGTGTTGTTGTGACGCCTTTCCCGTTCCATCGTATTTCTTATATGACAGTAATGTCGGCCTTGTACTTTTCAAGTACATCTGCCAATGCGTAACGCGCGGCACATGTTACGGACTTTTATCAACAAGTTGATAAAATGGTTGATAATAAATCGGTTGTTTGAAACCTGACTATAAACTGATTGAAAAGTCATCTATAATATAATATGTTTGTTTTTTTAATGTACAAAACACAACCAAAACAAGAACCCGTTAGAATTGCATTCCATACATAAGACAATAATAACAAAACAGGTTTTTGACCCAAAAAGTAACAAAAAGTGTCATTCGCTGTTGGAGTCCGAGCAATTAAGACGTGCGGTTGTAAGCAAAACTATAAAAGATAAGTTGTGATATAAAGTGAAACATAAAAGTTGTAAATAAAAATATTAAAAACGCTACCGAGCAAATCATATATGAGAAAATTAATTACATCTCAGCGGGAAGAGTACTTCAGATTATTAGATACTGGAATTCCTTCGAAAGAACGTCAACACGTTGATTTTTCTGTCTCCCCGTGTAGTGAGGTTGAAAAGCACCGAAGAAAGTGTATCACCTGAAAATGGATTTTTTGATATTGTGGATGATGGTGTTATAGAATGTGAAGGAGGGGATGGTAACAAAAAGTGTTTATCTGAAAAGCTGTGTGATTGGTATCTCAGAAATAGGACATCGAGTGTTTTTGAGTGTTTTGAAGAAGAATTATTGCTAATTCTAAAAGAGGAAAATTTAAATGTTTCCTTAAACGCTAAACACTATTTTAAGAAAAAAGAAAATTTAATCGTTAAAGACATACCTCCAGGAAAATACGCTCACTTTGGCATAAGAAAACAATTAAGTAGAGTTTCAATTTTATTAAATAAATTTGAAGACATGTTAGTTGATGTCAATATTGAGGGACTCTCTCTGTTTAAAAGCTCCAAGACACATTGGTGGCCGATGCTATTAAAAATTGTAAATGTTGGTCAGATAGCTGTTTTTCCAGTGGGTATACATGTGGGGACAAGCAAGCCTAATACTATACAGGATTATCTGTTAGAATTTATAAAAGAAGTGGAAGACTTATTCTCACAGGGATTTGAACTTGGAGAAAAGGCTTTAAAGTTTCAAATAAGATCAATTATTTGTGATGCACCCGCCAGAGCATTTGTCGGTGGAACTGTGGGTCATACCTCACGTTTAGGTTACAGTAAATGCAATCACCAAAAAAATAGATGGCACTTTAACATACTAGTCTCAGTCAGGAGATCTTATATCAGACGATGATTTCACAAATAGAAAATATGCAAAATTTCATCTTATTGAATTTCAACGAGATGTATCCCTTTTGGAAAAAATTAACTTAGGTATGATAACACAGGTGCCACTTGACCCAATGCACTTACTGGATTTAGATATAATGAGAAAATTTCTCATTTGAATCATCACTAACAAGACCAATTTCAAAATAAGTACTAAGAACAAAAGCGAAATGTGTATAAATCTTATTAATTTAACAAAATTTATTCCTAAGGAATTCTCTCGTCGTCCTAGATCATTGTTTCATTGGAAAGCAACTGAGTTTAGGCAGTTTTTATTATACACGGGAGTAGTTGTATTGAAAGGTAGAGTGCATGAGAATGTATATTACGAATTTTTGTTGCTTCATTGTGCATCCCGGTTTCTGTCGTGCCCTAGAACTTGCCAACGAAATACTCAGAACGCTCAAGTAATACTTGAACTTTTTGTTGAAAATGTTGCTGTTATTTTCGGACAGAACAGTATATCTTATAACGTACTTGGCCTATTGCACTTATGCGAATTGGTACAAAGATTTGGCCCACTTGCAAACTTTTCTAGCTATCCACTTGAAATCTACATATTTGCAAATCCTTAAAAAGAACGTAAAAACCCTTCCAAAATTCTAGAACAAATACATAAACAAGTACAGGAAGAAAATACGATTAAAGATGAAATAGAAACGAAGTTTGTTACAAAACAAAATGTTAATTTAATTTTATTTAATTATAATATATCATCTTTATTTTCTTTTTGTTTATATATACATTATTTACAATTTTGAGATTTTATTAAAATATTACAACAAATAAAATCAGTTTTTAAATATAATCTTCTACATAAGGGGTGAGCTTTGCAAAGGAAAATAGGAAAAGCCTTATTTTTAAAAAACAAAATGTTATTGTTAGTATTATATCTAAAAATTAATTTTTTTCCCATAAGTCCCCCAATAATATATATGCCATTCGACCTTTTATTCTAATTTTGATTACAGGTTTTGTTGACAAAGAATTTATTAAGGGTAAAAGGTTCAAGTCTGTGAAAAGTTTCTTCAACGAGCCACTTGATTCATTAAAAATATTAGGACATGTCTCGTTGATTCAGTACCTCTACTACATGGTTGTATATAATTTAATACTCACCTTTCTCAACAATTTTTATTCTCATTTCTCCCTTGTTAGTTTTTCAATTTAAAACCCCTACAGGGTAATGCATGAACTCTATAGTTAATTAATTCAGAAACGTTCTTAACATTAAATCTATTCTGCGAGAGCGTAAACCGCGGAATCGTAGGCCCACAACCCGATTTTTTTAATTTAAAAAATATTAATTTTATTTGTTTCTGTGATGGTAAATCAGGATCTTCATATCTGAATTCCCATCCAGAAAGGCGCTGTTTATAGAAACAAATTTGAGTAGGTATAGAAGCAGCTGAAGAGCTTAATACAACTGTGGACAATCTGACTGATATACTTCTTCACTGTCATAAGGATGCTTGGCCACTTACTTAACGTAAAATGTATCGGCGAACTGAGGAAAATCAACAGAAGATGATAAAGCAAGGCGCATGTGACTAAACACGACATTGATTGGGACTCTTACAAGGCCAGTTTCAATAAATACCCTTATAAGGCTAAAAAGCGCAAAGAAAATAACATGGCCAGTTTCCGCTAGTCGAGCAACGGGGTCAACGACGTAGCTAGGTTTTAAAGAATACTCTCAAAGGACTCCAAAACTATTGAGAACGTCAAGAAACTAACTGATACGTGCACAGATCCCGGTCTTGAGACTCTAAGATTCCTAGCAGGGATTCATTTTCCAGGCTGTAAGGATATTGGTACCGTTCACACGGAGTGTAACGACCTTTAAATCTATGCAGATGTGGTTTTGAATCTCATGGGAAAGGTGGTTAGCAGAAACAAGATAAAAAGGGCAGTCAATACATTCAAACCTTAGAAAGCATACGCTGCTTCAATTTGCCTTTCCAAGAATATGCCAAATACTGAAGGAGATTTGCAGGACTTGTCTGTCGTTTTCGTGCGTAACCTGCCTGTGGTCTGCACCGAAAGACTGCAGACCCATTAGTTTATCTTCTTTTCTCTTCAAGATACTCGAAAGACTGATCGACCTGGAGATTAGGTGTTATGTGGACACTGCCCATTTAAGAAACTCCCAACAAGCCTACATTAAAGGCATATATGTAAAAACAGCACTTCATGAGGGTGGCTTATATTGAGAGATACTAATAATAAAATAATAATACACAATTTACGCTGGTCTTGAGATAGAGGGAACTTTTAATAATGCTAAACATGAATCTATTCAGCTCTCACTTAGAAATGTCAATACCCCGGAAACCCTGACATGTCAACTGTGATGGAAAAGGATCGTTGACAAGCGGTCGAAGAGAGGATTACTCACTAGGGTTATGACTTTTTGACATTTTTCCTCAAAAAAGATTTCCTGTAGCAGGGATGAATGAACTTTTGCCTATTAATCACTATGCTATCGTTTATTCCATTGAAATATAAAAAAAGTTCACGCACAAATCGATTTTAAAAAAATAATTTTTTGAAAAAATATATGAAATGAAAAAATTTTTTTTTCAAAAAATTATTTTTTGTTACACGAATGAATAATTATAAACCTACTTATAACTATAATAACGTTTATTTCATTCAAATATTAAAAAAAGTCGCGAAAAAAGTCACTTTGAAAAAATTTTAAATTTTTTGTTTTTTGTTAAAAAATTATATTTTTGAATAAAAGCGTTTACGACATTTTTACGATTCTCAGAATTGAAGAAAAATAGTGAGAAATAAATTGTATATCATTTTAATTATCTCATGTGGCTCTAAAGTTTATTTTCAATTATATATCTGTTTTCAGTGACTTCAAAAAGTTGTCCATAATTTTGATAAATTCAAATTTTAAAATCATTTTGTGCGTGAGGTTTTTTCACCGAATAACCTTATAATTAAGATTTTATGTAATCTTATGGCAAAATCATCACGCTATGATACAGGGATATGAGGTTGTAAAAAAGTCATAACCCTATTACTCACTCTATTTATGCAAGAATTTCACTGGGAAGAGCTGAGGACTGAACCCCTCTATACAGACAGTTTCAAGACCCTTGTGCATAGTAAGAATCCTCAGGTCGGTCTGGCCTTCTATACAGACAGTTCCAAGATGTAAGAAGGTACCGGAGCTGACGTCCACTATGAAAGGGTGGGTCTTGGATACTCAAATCCTTTAGCATCCAATCAGAGGCCGAATCGCGCGTCTGGTGGCACTCTTTATGCCACAAACAGACAAGGTTCAATGAGCAGCTTTGACTCTAATAACGGATGTCTAAAGATGTACTCCACAAGCTACCCTGAATGAGAGCAGACCTTAAAGTGGACCCACGTGCGATGTAAGACTCCTCTGTTCGGTCTGGCCTTCTATACAGACAGTTCCAAGATGTAAGAAGGCACCGGAGATGGCGTCTACTATGAAAGAGTTGGTCTTGAATGCTCAAATCCTTTAGCATCAAATCTGAGGCCGTCCTTGTGTGCACAATCGCTTTGGAGAACCTAACAAATGCTTTCCGACTATGCTGGGTACCACGACACTGCGAAATTATGGGCAATGAGAAGGCAAAAGAACTACCTAGGCATACATCGCAATGAACAAATATGGTAAAATTAACCTATTTGACCAACTTTATCAACCAACAGGACAAATTCGCTCTAGTATTTGAGTTAAGCTGAAGTGGGAGGAATGACTGGACTCAATACCGGGCAGGCATTGTAATATCAGAGCTTTTACCAGAAAATGGAACAATGACGGCGTTCTTTACTGCATGCGAAATAGAAGAAGAGATAGAGACGATAGAATATCTTTTATGCCGATGCCCAAAGTTAGCACGCAAGTGGCTTGGTATACTAAGTGTTCATTTCCCACCAAGTATAACATTCTTTTCATATATGGAGCCCGCTACTATCTACAACCTCATCAAGAATTTGTATACGTAAAATGCTTCTCCGGCGGTTTTTCCAACTTTCTAAATATATAAATAAATACTTTATGCTATATCTTTATGCATTCTTTTTCATATTCTTATTGTACAGGACTCTACTCAAACCCCTATTTCATTTTGGATGATCACAGTTTCCGGAAGGTCTCAGAGCGGCGTAGTCACACAGGTGGCTACACATTCCCTAAACAAACCTCTGAAATATTGTTTTGATTTGAACTGAGCAATTGCACTTATGGCAATATTCAGTATAATGGTAAGATGGCGTTCAGATGTATAGAGTTTTCATTAGCTTTACTACCTCCTTTACAAACCGAAAAATTTCTGAAATCCACTCGTTTAATAAAAATGTTAAAAATTTGCTTCCGATAAGCATTGAGCCTTTCTTCCAAAAATAATAAACTTTCAGAGTACATTGTTTTAAAAGCATATAATTAAAAGCATATAGTTACTAATTTTGTTTTCATAGCATACATATATACATAGTTACATTCTGCCTCCATTATTCATACATATGTATGTACATATGCACACATATGTACATATACTGTGTGTTCATTCATATTCATGTATTTCACACAATTGGGCTTCAGTTTTTTTTCTGTCATTCTCCAGATGAAGTATTGTACAGGTTTCTTGTTTATTTGTTACATTGTCGGTCGAATATCAGTATGTAAAAATGTTTTATATAATTAATTACAATTCAAATATTTCTTGCTGTCATAAGCTGTTGTTTGTATCGTATTTAAAAATCCTCATAAATTGACAAAGTTTTTTTTTTGAAAAGCCTAAAAAACTACCAGAAAAACAAGTAACAACGGCGTTAAGTTCGGCCGGGCCGAACATGTTATACCCTCCACCATGAGCTGTATTGAAGTAAAATGGAACAATTAGTTTACTTTCGTTTTTGAAGAAGACTAATACCAAATTTCAGCAATTTCAAAATACCGAACTTCTGGAGGTACCGTTCTATGGGGGCTATATCAAAACTTCGATCTATACCGACAAATTTCTGACGGAAAATTTTTAGACTCAAAGAAGACCAAATACCAAACTTTCGATATTTCGGTAAGATAATGTGGGTAAAATCTTCAAAATACTGAAAATCAAGACGTACGATTTTATGGGGGATATAGAAGGACGTGGACATGTAGTAATAATTCTCTTCTGGAAGATTTTTTAACCCCATGGAAGACCATATAACAAATGTCAATGATTTCGGTGGGATATTGACGTCACAAACCTCAGAATTACGAAAATCGGAAGGTACCGTTCCATGGGGGCTATATCGAAACGTGGACATATACCGACGAATTTCAGTCGGAAAGGTTTTTACCTCCAACGTGGACTAAATACCAAATTTTAGCAATTTCGCTGGCTGATCAAAATTCCAAAAATCGCGATGTACTGTTATTTAAGGGCAATATGAAGGCGTGGACCTCTACCGAAAAATTTCAGGTGGAAAGTTATGTAACCCCAACAAATACTACATACCAAATTTCAGTCATTTCGTTGGAATATTGAGGCCACAACCTTCAAAATATCGAAAATTTGGATGTTCTTCTATGGGGCTATATGAAGGCGAAGACCCATACCGACAAATACCATATGGAAAGAGTTGTATCGCAAATGAAGACTAAATACCAATGGGTCTATCTTGTATTGCCACTAAACTTGAGTTGCGTTGTCAGTTGTCTGCGCGACTGAGACGAAATGTTGTACCATTAATGTCAACTCAACTGGGTGGTCGATAAACATGTTATCGGTCAGTGTTTGTTCAAACTTGTGACCTCTATTCGCAAAAAAAAAACATTTTAAAAATAATTGCGCTTTGGATAACTCTTTTGTGTATTCTGGACAATATTTTAATATTTTGGCTGAGTTTTCGAGCAAATTTGGAAAACAACCCAAGATTGGAATATAACCTGCCCATTGAATCTTCGGATCGTCAAGTTTTACAAAAAATGATAAGTTCGGTGGAATTATTTTTTGATGATGAATAAATGTACAGGACATTGCATCTATTAGAAGAAATTTGAGGGACAAGTCGAATCCATTGGAATTGCCATCTGCACTGTAAGCTGATGATCATGTGGAAAGATCTGTATAATCAGTAAATTATATCAGGTTTAAGGCGTATTTTCCATTGCCAAAGCATGCCGTAGTTTACGTTGTGGAAACGTTAAAGAATGACTTCAAAGTAAGTTACAGATCAACAGCAATACCCCCACTTTTAAAGGTGTGCGCAGCGTTGCGATTCTTTGAGGACGGAAGTTTCCAAAAGTCCCATGACAATGATTTCAACAATTGCATGGCTCAGTCTACATTGTCGAGAGTATTGAAGGAAGTTGTCCACTTGATAGAGGACAAATTGTGTGTTTCGAAGTTGACAGAGGAGGAAAAAAAGCAAAATAAAAACCATTTTTATTCAAAAACGAAATTCCCTGGTGTAATTAGGAGGATGTTCGTCATTTGTACTTAAACTGAACCTACTGTATTTGTCACCAAATTCATTTGAAAAAGATTTGCTGCTGTCCGCTCCAAAGGCGATAAATTCACTTATTGTGAAGTTTATTTTATTTTGAGGCCTTTTTTTCAACTTTGCTTTAAAGTGAATCCAGACTCTGCCACTCTTCAGGTGTTCGTGTTGGAGGTTCATGACTGTTTAAACTGTCCGAAATGGACCTCCACGCTTCATCCGCTGTGGCTTTGGTTTCACCAAAACTCCCGAACTCTTCGGGCTAAGTTTGGATTTTCACTCAGTTTGTCAATTAATATTTCGAACTGTTGCTTTGTCGTTATTTTCACCATATTGATACACAAAATTAATTAAGGATGCAAAGAATCAATAATTGTTAACAAAATGTTTATTTTTCTTCTATTTTATTTCTTGTTTCTTCAAAAATATTCACTGCAACTGAAAATTTGTGGTTGCTGAAAAACAGCCGCTTCGTCAACTGAGATTCGCAACTTCAGTTGAGAGTTGCCATACGTGGATCAATTTTGACAACTGGCAACACCACTCAACTATAATTGTTATCGACGATCGACCCCCAAATTTCAACAAGTTCGGTGGACTATTGATGCCACAAACTTCAAAATACCGAAAATCCGGAGGTACCGCTCTACGGGGGCTATACTAAGGCGTGGACCTATACCAACAAATTTTATATGGAAAGTTTTATAGCCCCATCGAAGACTAAAGACTTAATTTTAGCCATTTCGGTGGATTATTGTGGCCACAATCTTCAAAATACCGAAAATTGGTTGGTTTTGTTCTATGGGGGCTATATGAAGGCGTGTACCTATGCTGAAACCTTTCATTTGGAAAGTTTTATACCCCCCAACAAAGACTAAGTACCAAATTTCAGCCATTTCGTTGTGATAATGATGATGATAAAACCTTTAAAATACCGAAGATCGACTGGTACCGTTCTATGGGGGCTACATGAAGGCGTGGGCCTATACCGACAAAAATGCTGGGGGAAAGTTTTATACCCCCAACGAAGACTATGTACCAAATATCAGGCATTTCGGTGTGATAAGGAAGCTAAACCCTTCGAAATACCGAAAATCGGGTGGTACCGTTCTATGGGGGCCTTATGAAGGCGTGGACCTATACTGACAAATTTCAGGTGCAAAGTTTCATACCCCCAACGAAGACTAAGTACCAAATTTCAAAAATTTCGGTGGAATATTGATGCCATAGACTTCAAAATGCCGAAAATCGGGAGGTATTGTTCTATGGAGGTTATATGAAGGCGTGTACCTATACCGACAAAAATGCTGGGGGAAAGTGTTATACCCCCAACGAAGACTAAGTATCAAATTTCAGGCATTTCGGCGTTATAAGGAAGCTAAACCCTTCAAAATACCGAAAATCGGGTGGTACCGTTCTACGGGGACTATATCAAAACGCGGACCGATATAGCCCATCTGCAATACCAAACATCCTAGGAGTAATAAAAACGTCTATACCAAATTACAAAGCTCTATCTTAAGAATTGCGAGCTGTATCTTGATTTCAACAGACAGATACGGACAGACGTATATGGTTATATCGACCTAGAATTTTGCCCTGATCAAGAATATACATAGTTTATAGGGTCTCCGATGAATATTTCGATGTGTTACAACCGGAATGACAAATTTATTTATACCCTCCATACTATGCATGGTGGAGGTTACAAAAATTACAATACCTTCAATAAAAATGCATACCAAAATATAATAAAAACGATTTTTTTGCAGAATTATAAGAAACAAACCAAAAGTAACAAATTTTAAAACCGTAAGCCAATGACAATAAAAATAAGTTGGCTACTTTTTGTTATTTATCCATACACATACATTTTATTTTAACTTTTTGTCTGTATTTTGAACTAATCCTTTCACAAAAACACACACACTGGAGCAAGCCCATTAGTAATATATTGCAATATTATTCTTTGCGTATATGTATTTTAGGGCGGCCAAAAAATGACTTATTTTTTCCATTTGATCCAAAAGCCTTATATATGAAATTTTATGGCGATCGGCTAATTTTAACCTATGCCACCGGAGGGATCTTTGTTTCCATAGTAATTTATATAGGACCAAAGGTCAATTTTCACGAAAATGCTCTAAAGGCCGCATTTATGGTCCAATCGATGAAGAAACTCTCCCAGTTTATTGTTGTTGCTAAGAAAAGTTATAACGATCGGTTAACGATAACCCGTGTCCCCTGTCCAATCTTTATTTCCATAGTACTTTGTACGGGCGCCAAAAGCGAATTTTCAGGAAATCGCTCTACATGTCAATATTTTCCAATCCATGAAAAATACTTTACCAGTTCAGCCGAAATACCTTGTTACAGCCACTGTGTAGAAACATACATTAAAATGCTTCACATCGGGCGGTGTCGTTCATTTTCAAAAAAATGTCGTTTTTTGGGCCGCCCTAATGTACATAGGTACATACCAGAAAAATGAAAAACCTTCAATAAAAATGTAGATCAAAATGTAATAAACGACAATTTTTTGCACAATGATAAGAAAAAATAAAAGCAACAAATATTAAAACCGTAAACCAAGTAAGAACGACATTAAGTTCGGCTGGGCCCAACCTTTTATACCCACGAGAACGAATTGTATTGAAGTAAAGTGAAAAGTACTGAGCTCTTTCGTCACGCCAAAGCTTATTCCTACGAGAAGTGGAATATGCTAACTGATGATTATCAATATCTTTTAAACAAGGTTTATTTCAAACGAGACATCAAAATTCATACAAAATCCGAAATACCATGTTACAGTCAATCCATTTAGACGATTTGTGTACTCTATACAGTAGGGCTATAAGATGTACTGATAACGAAAACGCGTATTTTAGTTCGATTCGGTGAAAACAGTTTCCGCACCGAATAAGGTTTCTAAAGGCCTTTTGAAAATGTTTCTAAAGACAAATCAACGTATCAGCGATCGTATTTAGATGCCAATGAACATGCTCCTAGTGTCTAATAGGCCAAAATTGTATGACAGAAAACAGCTATTTTTGTTTAAAGAGAAGTGCAAGGTTTGTTAGATTTCGGAGCACGAGAACGCATTTTGGGCACTAAACGGGAAAACTACTGCAAGTAGTAATATTTTGCAGGTTCTGAACACAACTTTTATCTATCAAAATTTATTATTATAGCTTTGTTCCTTTACTTTTTTAATAGTAAAAGTAGCAGAAGAGAGAAGTTCTCTCTTCTCTTAGAAAACTGTGAAAATTGCTCTCACTTAACAAGTTTTGCTCAAAAGTAAAGAAACGGAAAAATAGATCTGGCAGCAATGTCAAAAAACAAACATGGCTGTTTAAAAAAAATAACAAAGAAAATAAATTTCACTTTTTTTATTTTTTTATTTCACTGGTTTAAATTTCTTATATTATTTTTTTCTTTTTATTTTGCTTTGACAAAGTACGTAGTTTTCCTTTTTCCTTTTGCCTTAATTGTCAAATAAATGTCATATTAGCAGTTTGAAAGATTTTCCACTTTTTACACAACGAAATTTGTCAAGCAGAAAGTAGTAAAAGAGAAAGCCATTTTGGCTCTTTCTCCTCTCTAACTCTCTTAAAAATTGCTTCCGGTTTTGCTACTTTTTAGTGTTAAGGAACGCTTTCCGACTTAAAAATTGTAAAAATTATAAACCTTGAAGAAACTTTAACGTAAAGGAACAAAGCTTATGATCTCTCAACGATAAAATAAAATTCGGAAAATTGGAAAATTTTTCGGTTGTACAGAAACCGAGCTAAATCTGTTCTTCGGCGTGAACGCCGGAAGTACTTTACTGAATTTTTTAGAGGGATGAATTTTTCTCAGATTTGGAGTAGGTTGCGATCTGGCGGTTTAGTTGGTGACCATTCAGGAAATGTTGGTGGTCAGTTTGATGTTGATGAGATAAACGACTCATTTGTTCAGTCTGTATCTGTCCCAGTTGCTGATAGGGTAGATTTATCTGGTTACTTAGGTGAGCATCCTTCTTTTTCCTTTGATTGTGTCTTTGAGGAAGACATTTTTAATGCTTTGAATTCCATTAAATCCCAGGCGTTGGGTACTGATGGTATTCCATTTGCCTTTATAAAAATTATATATCCCTATATATCGAATTATTTACTTCATTTCTATAATACAATATTTACGACTTCCGTTTTTCCAGCAGCGTGGAAGGTAGCCAGAGTAATTCCTATACCCAAAGCAAAAGGTTTATCCTCGGTGGACAATTTGCGTCCAATATGTATTCTACCTTCACTTTCAAAAATTTGTGAACATCTTATGAAGAAGCAGATGTTAAACTTCATTGATAATTTAAAACTGCTAAATCCGTTTCAATATGGATTTAGACGTGGTCACAGTGCCGTGTCTCACCTTTTGCATCTTACTGAGACAATTAGAGAGGCTGTAGATATGGGTAATAATGGTGTATTGGTTTCACTTGATTTGTCTAAAGCATTTGACAGAGTAGACTATGCTACTCTCATTCAAAAACTATGTAATGAATACTTCTTTGATGCCACGGCATGCAGGCTCATTTTCTCCTTTTTGAATGGTCGCTCTCAGTTCGTGGACTATAATGGATCAATTTCTAGTGTACGTCCTCTTAGCAGTGGAGTTCCGCAAGGATCCGTTCTTGGTCCTTTGCTTTTTACCTTGTACATCAATGATGTCAATGTCTCTATTGATATGAATGTATGTTCTCCATTTATATACGCTGATGATATCCACCTGTTTTTCCAATCTCCTAATGCCGCGTATTTACTACCTGTTATAAATTCAACTTTAAATGCAGTAGGTGATTGGATGGAGCAGAATAATTTCATTGTTAATGTTAGCAAGACAAAATCACTGTTATTTGGTTCTATTCGGCAGAGTAGCCATTTATTTACAATGTATATGAATGGCAATATTGTTGAAGTAGTGGATAACATTAAATGCTTGGGTGTATACTAGGGTTATGACTTTTTGACATTTTTCCTCAAAAAAGATTTCCTGTAGCAGGGATGAATGAACTTTTGCCTATTAATCACTATGCTATCGTTTATTCCATTGAAATATAAAAAAAGTTCACGCACAAATCGATTTTAAAAAAATAATTTTTTGAAAAAATATATGAAATGAAAAAATTTTTTTTTCAAAAAATTATTTTTTGTTACACGAATGAATAATTATAAACCTACTTATAACTATAATAACGTTTATTTCATTCAAATATTAAAAAAAGTCGCGAAAAAAGTCACTTTGAAAAAATTTTAAATTTTTTGTTTTTTGTTAAAAAATTATATTTTTGAATAAAAGCGTTTACGATATTTTTACGATTCTCAGAATTGAAGAAAAATAGTGAGAAATAAATTGTATATCATTTTAATTATCTCATGTGGCTCTAAAGTTTATTTTCAATTATATATCTGTTTTCAGTGACTTCAAAAAGTTGTCCATAATTTTGATAAATTCAAATTTTAAAATCATTTTGTGCGTGAGGTTTTTTCACCGAATAACCTTATAATTAAGATTTTATGTAATCTTATGGCAAAACTCATCACGCTATGATACAGGGATATGAGGTTGTAAAAAAGTCATAACCCTAGTGTATACATTGATCATAAGCTTGAGTTTAGTGCTCATATTGATGCTTTGTTCCCCAAAGTCATTTCTATATTGCGTAAACTGAATTGTACGACATTTTATTTACCATTTTTTGTGAGGAGGCAGCTCGCGCATACGGTATTGATGTCTACTATTGCATATGGCATCGAAGTTATATCTGGCACTAGTCAACAGTGTTTAGATAAGATTTTACGAATTGTTAACATGGTAGTTCGTTTTGTTTATCGATTGAATTATCGTGATCACGTTTCGAGCTATGTTGAGGAGTTTTTGGGTTCCCCCTTCCAATCATTTGTGAATGCTCGAGTTATTACATGTTTTTACAAAACTATAAGGAATGGAATTCCGGAAATTCTTTGTGAAAAATTCTCTTTCATTCGATCAATGCGTAAACCCCAAATCACGTTTTCATACTTTCAAGCAACGTTATCTATTGTATCTTCGTCATCCACATTTATTTGAATAGGAACATTTTGATTGTCACAGTAGAGGGTATAGTTGTCAATATTGCTATGGGTTTAACTTTTTTAATTTATTTGATTTTTATTGGCTGGGGAGCCAAAACATTCATAGGTTTTTGATTTTTTTTTTATACTTTGAATTTGCTATATAGATTTTTGTTAAATTATTTGAATTATACGGAATAGTGAATGATTTTATTATCTGGTCATGTGTATAAGCTTAATTATTGTATTAATGGTGATGCTACCTTGCGTCTATTTGACTTATTGGCATTACAATGTATGAATAATAAATAAATAATATAAATAAATAAAATCATTTTTTATGATGATTTTCGAAATAAAGTTGTGAAGTTCTATATTGCGTATATTTTTGATGACTAATTCAATTTACAACAACTTGTTTTGAAAATTCATGATTGTAATATGTTTGAAATCAACAAAAAATAAGTGTAAACACCGGGGTGTATTTCAGGATTTCGTGAAATCCAGCGGATTTTGGAGCGCAAGTGTAAACATGGCATTAGGTGGTATTTTCTTTATTTTACAATGGACATATATGTATACCAGAGTTGGGCAATCTATTTCCTGGAGCGGATCGATCTTTCTAGTTTCTTTTCCCAAAGGGAACTATTTCTTAAACGTAGTTCCATAGTTAGTGTCGGGCTAGTAACTCTCCCCTAGAAAAATCAGCTTACTATGAAAAAAAGAAAGAAAAAGAAAACAAAGCCCTCTAAAGTTGACGAACTAGGGCAAACGTTTTAAAGACAATAATCTGCGAATCTGGAATGTTCGCAGTCTTTATAGAGAAGGTGCAGTTTACGCATTGGCAGATGTAGTTGAATAGTACAAGGCTGACATTACTGCCAGACAGGAAATACGTTGGAATGGGAAAGGCGTCACAACAACGCCTAAATGTTACGCACTGTATTATAGCTGCCATGACATAAAGCATGAGTTTGGCTGCGGATTTGTAGTTGGTCGGAGGTTAAAACACCTGGTCTCCAGCTTCACACCAGTGAATGAAAGACTTGCTACAATTCGAATAAAAGCAAAATTCTTCAATATCAGCTTTATTTGCGCTCATGCTCCTACTGAAGACAAGGATGCACTGACCAAAGATATATTTTATGAACGCTTAGATGAAACATATGACCGTTGTCCTGCCCATGACATTAAAATTATTCTAGCTGATTTTAATGCCAAAATTGGAAAAAAAATCTTTGACCCAAAAGTCTAAAATTCAGTGTCCACAGTGAAACATCTGACAATGGTATGAGGCTGATAGACTTCGCAGCGGCAAAAAAATACATGTTAGTAAACAGCACCAGATTTCAACATCTCGGCATCCATAAGGGCACCAGGCTGTCTCCAGATCAGAAAACAAGAAATCAAATTGATCACGTTGTAATAGATGGAGGACATTCATCAAGCGTGTTGGATGTGCGTTCGTTCCGAGGAGCAAACATAGACTCGGACCACTACCTTGTTGCAGCGAAACGTACGCACCCGGTTAAACGTAGCAAACAAAGTACGAACAGACGCAACACGAAAGTTAGACATCAGTAAGCTGCAATCACAAAATATAGCCGCAGAATATTTCACTCAACCAGCGCAATTGCTTAATCAAAGCACTCCTCATTCCGATAACATATCAGCGCAATGGCAAAGTATTGCCCATTCCATGCAAACAGCCGCAAAATCTATACTTGGATGCCAGATACCTCTACCAAGAAATCCATGGTATGATCAGGAGAGTAATGCTGCTACCGAAGAGAAAAATGCGGCATATAGGGCAACTTTACAATCCGTAGCAACGCGTAGTGCACGAGAGAGATATCGGGAGAAAAGGAAAGAGGAGAAACGTCTTTTCCGCAGGAAAAATAGATATGGAAAACGGGTGTGTGAAAAAACCGAGATGTACAGGAACCAAAATGAAGTCCGAAAATTCTACCAAAGAGTCAAGCATCAAACAGATGGCCATGGTACAGGCACATCCTCCTGTAGAGACCTGCAAGGTAATTTGGTAACTGATACAGATAGTGTGCTCAGTATATGGAAAGAACAATTTTCAAACCCGTTGGTATCCAATAGCAGCGCAGACGACGAAGATACCACAGATCCAATCCCAGTAGATGGTATTCAATGTATACCGCCCAGCCAAGACGAGGTAAAGAAAGTAATGTACTGGCTGAAGAATAATAAGGCAGCAAGAGCCGATGCACTGTGGTCGAACTTGTATGGGAAGAGAGGCCAAAAATACTTCTTGAGCAGATATCAATACGAAAATTTCAGTAAAGGCTAGTTTAGCAACACAAATAAAAAAAGCAAAAAAAAAAAAATCAACATATGTCCAGCTTTAGGTATGGCCCCCAAAGAACGATACCCCCTGATCTCTGGCATTTTGGGGGTCTTGACCACATCCTTCAATGAAATTAGATAAACTTTGGCTATCGGTATTCCCTAGTGTTAGAAAACCTTCTAGCAACAATTTTTTTAATTGGGTCCACGTTTTGATAGGATGTCCATATAATGATACCGCCCGATTTTCGGAATTTCGAAGGTTTTATATAAGTTATTAATTCGAACTGGCCGAAATGCCACTTAATCTTTCCTGGAGGTAGGTTGCCCTAAGAAAATGGTCGATTAATATAGTCCCCCCTTTGATGTTGTCCCCATAAATCGGTACCGGCCAATATTCGGTATTTTCAGGGTTCTAGCCGTAATAATCAATTAAAATGGCTGAATTTCCAAATTTTACATTGAGGACCACATTTTGACGTATCCTTCATATAGCTAAACCGCACAATGTCCCTTCTATATATTTAAAAAGCTGAAATGTATCACATGCATATTTGGGTACCATATCCTAAGTCGCAGAAAGACGCAGCTGAAAGTTTGAAAATAGAATCCTAAGACTATTACTGATTTAAAAAAAAAACATTTCGTTGGGTGTAAAAAGGAGGAACATAACTAAAGCTTTACATGAAATTTAATTATACTGACGAAATTACATTACAGAGTCCTTCAGCCAAAACGCGTATTCAATAATGAATCCCAAAAATTAACAAACCGAAAACTGCATAAAAATTAAGTTAATACATTGTTTTTTAATATTCGAATTAAATTTGGTCAATATAGAGTTCATTTAGTTTGATATTAATATTTTACTTTCCCCTAACTTTTGCATTAAATTCACCTCGAAATCCTTTTGTTGCTATTCTCAAAGAGTACAGTAAGAGGTAATCCATAACAAATTTATTTTAGAAAAATTAAACATGTTAGGAGTAGATATTAACACATTTGGTTCCAAAAATTAGACTTTTATTTCTTTAATTTTGGCCAGTGGCAGCGACCACTGTGCGATGGCCACTGCCGAGCTGTTCAAAACCGGAGGCGAAACGCTGATAAGGTGTCAGCTAGTCATCATCATCAACATCAGGAAGAACGAATACCCGACGATTGGAACCTGAGCATCCTATGCCCTGTCCACAAGAAAGGAGATACGACTGTATGCTCTAACCATAGGGGCATAAGTCTTCTCCCTATTGCCTACAAGATAGCGTCAGGGATACTGTGGGAACGACTAAAGCCTATGGTCAACGAAATAGTTCGGCCATACCAATGCGGTTTTAGACCTGACAAAGCCACCATTGACCAGATATTTACCCTGCGGCAAATCCTGGAGAAGACCCAAAACATGCAGATTGACACCTACCACCTTTTTGTCGGTTATAAAACAGCCTTCGACAGCCCCCTATGTTCAAAGGTACTCAAAGCCATGCCTGAATTTGGCGTTCCTGCAAAGCTTATTCGGCTTTGTAGAATTACATTAACTGGTACTCGGTCCTCAGTTAAAATAGGAAAGAACCACTCCAAAGAGTGTAGTACCAAAAGATGTTTCAGACAAGGAGACGGCCTCTCGTGCGACCTATTCAACATTTTGCTGGAAAAGGTTATACGAGATGCGAAGGTCAAAAGAAGCGGCACAATATATACACACAGCCATATATTACTTGCTTCTGCCGATGACATTGACATCAAGGGTAGATCGGTAAAGGAAGTTATTGATGCCTTTGTAAAAGTCGAAAGGGAATCTGCTAAAGTGGGTCTGGCGGTAAACGGCGAGAAGACCAAGTTGATGGTGTCGACGCGCAAGGCGTCCATAGAGATCGGAGCAACTGTTGACATTCCTATAATTTTGAGGTAGTAAAAGACTTCATCTGACTCGGCACCACCGTAAACTCAACAAACAACATCAATTGTGAAATAAAAACAAGAACTTTATTGGCCAACAGATGCTACTTTGGCTTAAGTAAGCTGTTAAAGAACAAAGCCACATCTCGTCAAACAAAAATAACTATTTATAAAACACATATACTACCCGTATAATGTATGGTTCCGAAGCCTGGGTACTTGCGCAAGCAGACAAGACAGTGCTTGGTGTGTTTGAGAGAAAAATTCTTCGAAAGATTTATGGACCAATCTGCGTTGATGGTGAATACCGACGTCGTATGAACCACAAGCTGTATCTGCTATACATACATGAGTGATGATGAACCCGCTAAAAAGGCGTATAAATACATCCCACATGGCGGTGCACGCAGAATTGGCTGGCCTAAGCTCAGATGGAGCAAACAAGTGGATGAAGAGATGAAAATGCGCGGTATTCCAGAAAGCGCAGCAGTAAACAGAGAGTGTTGGAGATCTTTTCTTAGTTCGGCTTATGGAACAAATGTTCTGTAATGGGTCAGCTTAGTAAGTAAGTACAAACGGAATGGCAATGTTAACTATACTCTCCATATTATGGTATAGGGTATAAAAAATAAAAAAATTAAGTTTCAGTGTTTTATTTTGAAATGCACTTAAAACTGGAAAATAATTTGTCGCTTAGCCTCAATAAATATATTCTTTCTCATGATGGAATCTCTCAAATAAGTAGTTTTAAGTGCATTTCTAAATAAAACACTGAAACATAATTTTTTTTTAAATTATTTTTTCTTTTTAACTTTTTAGTAAATACATTTTCTTGACCACTGAGAACAAAAGTATGGTCAATTTAGGCCGACAATTTAGATAAAAACTTTAAAATGCCTGAAATCGTGTAGTACTGTTATATAAAGGCTTTACCAAAACCTGGACTTATGTCCATAGTTTTTGGTGCGGAAGTTTCTGTACCATTGGGAACACCAAATGCCAAGTTACAGCCAATTCTGGCTAAAAACAAGTAAAAAAGGATCAGTCGGCTTCGCCGACAGAGATATACTCTCAGCCTGTGTGAATTGAAACACCCTTTTCCCCAAAAAAGGGTTTTGAAAATTATGGGCGTATGAACCGACAAAAATATGGATTTGAATAGAATCTCAAAAAGTTTCCATTTTGAAAGTGGGTCTTATTTTGGGTGTCATTCCCCTCGAAAGATATCGCGACCACCTGTCGTTTCAGTCGGTCACCATATAATTCACAGGTTTTGGACCATTATATCAGGAAGCATGTAGTTGCCTACGAAAAACATGATATCGCTGTAAACAGGACCACTAGGTAAAACTTTTCAAGGGATCCTCGCACAGACCCTTAACCAGGTTGCTCTGTTTATGAAATATCACGCGTACTGTTTTAGCTAATATTTTCGAATTTTTGTGGGGGAGGAGAAGGAGAGGAGAAGGAGCGGATCTACAAGCATCAACTTCGAATTTCATCTAATATTCGAAGAAATATTTCGATATGAAAAGTGTGGATCAACTTAGTATTTGGTTCGAGAGCTGTCGTGCTCTCCAGTCACTAGGTGGTGCCATAGAGGGTTATTACACCGTTCGGACTGTTTTATCAATAAGTATGCACTTGCCCCTGAAAAAACTTTTACCGTCGTAATTGAGGCAGCGAATGAAAGTTGCTTCAACAAAAATCAGAGTGATTCCAGAGCAGTTCTTAAAATGAACTTATCCACAATTTTGTGTGGGAGGTACCCGAAGCAATGGACAAATATAGTACATATTCGAACCTGATATATATTTGGTAGATAGATTGAGATGTGTAAAATATGGACCAAATCGGTCACTACCATCAAGAGTTATCATGCGCACAATTTTTCCGAAAATTTTTGAATTCTTGGGGGAGGTACCTGAAGGAGTGGACTGATATGGTTTATCTTCGAACTTAAACTAAGTTTGGACAAAATATTACGAAGGCCAAATTTTGGACCGAGTCGGCAGATCCGTTCAAGAGTTATCTTGCGTTCCAACCACTACATACGGTGTCAAAGGGGTTTTTTGCACCATTCAGGCTATTTTCTCAGGAAGTATGTACTTGCCTCTGATGAAAGTTGTGCTGTCGTATAGAGGACAGTGAATAGAAGTTGCTACAACAAAAACCAAAACGATTCTAGAGCAGGTCCTAAAGTGAACTTTTCCAATATTTTGTGTGGGAGGTACCGGAAGGAGTGGACGGATTGGGTCCATATTGAAACCTCATCTAAGTCTAGTAGAAATTTCACGATGTGCAAAGTAGGGACCAAATCGGTTAATCCCTTCACGATTTATCGTGCGCACAAATTTTCCGAACATTTCGGAAGTTTTGTGGGGGAGGTACCGGAAGGAGTGGACCGATATAACCCATCTCCGAACTTAAACTAAGTTTGGACAAAATCGGTTGATCCGTTCGAGAGTTGTCGTGCGCACCAGCCAGACAGACAGACGGACGGACATGGCTAAATCGACTCCAAATTGTCTGAAACACATTTCGTCCAAACATACTTGGGGTCTAAAACCATTATTTCGATGAGGCACATTTTGCCCGTATGAAAGTGTATATACCCTCGTTAGCATAAATGCTGAGGGTATAACGATTATAAAATCCTTATAACACTTGAAATCGGGTGGTACCTCTATATGGGGGCTATACCAAAACCTGGACCTATGTCAACAATTTTAGGTGGGGAAGTTTCAGTACCACTGGGAACCCCAAATGCCAAATTACAGCCTTTTCGGGTTAAAAATGAAGATAAAACCCTTAAAAACTTGTAATCGGGTGGTACCGCTATATGGCGGCTATACCAAAACCTATACATATGTCCATCATTTTTAGTGAGAAAATTTCAGTAACAATGGGGGGTCCCACTGCCAAGATACAGCCAATTCGGTGCAAAAATGAAGATAAAATCCTCATAATACTTGAAGTCGGGTGGTACCGCTATAAGGGGGCTATACCAAAACCTGGACCTATGTTCACACTTTTTGGTTTGGAAATGTCTGTATCATTGGAAATCCCAAACGCCGAAGATAAAATCCTCAAAATACTTGAAATCGGGTGGTACCGCTACATGGGGGCTGTAGGAAAAAAATGGGCCCATATTCATGTATTGTCGTCCAAATCTGAAAAGTGTGCAAAGTTTCAGTTCGATTGCTCAACTGCAACTGCGTTAAAAATTAGCTACTAGATTTGAACTAAATCGGGTGGTACCGTTATATGGGGGCTAAAGGAAAAAATGGACCCATATTGGATATGGTTTCATATTCATGTATTGTCATCCAAATCTGAAAAGTGTGCAAAGTTTCAGTTCGATTGGTCAACTGCAACTGTGTGGAAAATGAGTTACCAGATTTGAAAAGCAAGTTAAACAAAACACCATAAAAACACTGTAAAATGGACCAATCTTTGTTTTTTATTTAATATTCATGTATTGTCATCCAAATCTGAAATGTGTGCAAAGTTTTAGTCCGATTGGTCAACTGCAACTGTGTCAAAATTGAGTTACCAGATTTGAAATGCAATTTAAATAAAACACCGTTAAAACACTATAAAAATAGACCAATATTGGTTTTGATTCCATATTCATGTATTGTTATCTAAATCTGAAAATTGTGCAAAGTCTCAGTTCGATTGGTCAACTGTAACTGTGTTAAAATAGTAGTTACCAGATTTGAACTAAACGGACACCAAAGCAAGTTAAATAAAACACTGTAATAAAAAAAGTAATTTCTAAGGTGACAAACGGAGTTTTGAAAATTTCCAGGTTACATTTTAGGAGTCTGCGGTGTAGGATCATAAGCAGTGAACATAATTATTCCACTGACAGACCTTTTCAACTCAGTCTACACCGAATAAAATTATAGCATTATAGAAAACTACTAACAATTTTATTGAGAGTGATGTACGAAGGAGGATTCCTCATTAATCATTTCGGGACCCGTATCTCATGAAGTCTTGTCTTCTCCTAGCAATAACTACACTCTATTTAGAGTTTCACACGATTTGTGAAGTAACCTTAAACTAGATCAACACTGTAGTTAACTATATCTAATTTTGATACGTATAAGAAATAACTAGTCCTTAAAATATTTCAAACTAATTTTTTTAGTTTTTATTTTATGTATTTTCTGACTCATGTAGAGCTTTCTTAAAACTTCACGTTTGCAATAAATAAATTTACATTTATAAATCTGCCATTCCAGCAAATACTCATTTATTATCATTCGCTACGAAGTTTTAGGGTTGCTTTTCAGACTCATGACATATATTTGATGTAATTTGCGGTTACTTTACGAATGGTGACATGTGTTTGCAAACTCAGTTAACCACACAACTCAAATATTCACACGTTAATGCATGGTTTATGCTAGAAGGTAATATATCAAGACATCCTGTAACCACATACTCGTATGTTTATATGGGTGCATGTTATTATCACTAAACATCTAGCATGCTTGTGACTTAATATCAACTTCAGTAGAATATAATATAATTGTGCCTTTCTGTAGGACATGTCAGCGGTTAATTATGGAAATTATTTGGTTGTAATTACATGTGAGTCGCCTTGCCACATGTACTAATGAGCTTGTATGGGTCTAGGTTTCTGACGGGGTCAATTAAATAAACAAGAGAATGTGAAACAGTGCAAAAACAAAAAAGTACAAGTGTGTAGCTTCAATATGTAGGAATTTAGTGTCACAACTTAATAAATCATTTCTTACATGAAAGAATGTATATGTGACAAAAAAGGGACGACTTTGTGTGTGTTTCCCTTAGACAAGACTTGTAAAACTAGACTTAAAACAACAACAAGTGTAAAGTGCTGGTCTGGTTTACCCTCAGCAGAAACAATGTAACACCTAATGGTATTTACCAGAATTCGTAAAATTCTGTCAGTTAGTTAATAATTTACATGTCTAACATAACAAATTTCGTAGGTGACAGTCGAAAATTTTTGATTTCGATTTAAGGCTACTCAAACAATATTCTATGTTACTATTTTCTAAACCTTCCACCATATTATTGAGGGTATATTAGGTTTGTTTTTTCGTTTCTTACACATTGAATTATATATATTGTTGACACGGGTAGAATTGTGAGTCGATCTGTGGATCCTAGTTGAAGTGGTCCAACAACTTCTTCACCAAAAATTGTGGAAATTAGTCCACGTTTTGGTATACCTCCCTCCCATATAACGGTACTGTGCAATTTCAGATAATTCAAAGTTATTATCTACATTATTGGCCTAAATTGTGTGTAATTTTTTCCGTTAAGAGAACTGAAATCCAAACCTATGCCAGTCATGCCGCGGTCCTCCGAATTTTGAGAAATTAAGCTGGCTGCTCTCTACTTGAAAAATGGAAAGGCTCGAACAATCGCAGAAGGACTCCAGACTGTGTTGACGATGAGTTCTATTTGTGGGGATCAATTGTGATAATTGTAGCTTATACAACAAGCGTGAATAGCGACAAAAAGGCAGGCGTTGTAATAGAAAAGAAAGGTCACCCCACACCCACATTGAGCATATGTACTGTTCAAGCAAGATGTAACACCTATTTAAGGTTACGTTACTCAACCTACCTTAGGCCATGTTTCACCTGAATTGACAAAGATACTATGAGGTTAAAATAGTTATAAAAATATGTAATTCAATTCGGACTGTGGGAGCCATTGAATACGCTAACAAGCAGTCGGGTGTGGGGGGTTCGTGTATTCTTTGAATCCAAACATACCTTCCTGAACATAAATAAAAAAAAAAATATAGACAGCCTTTAATAAAAAATTAAGAAAAAAAAAATACTTTTGGATGGCTAATTTCTTGGCAAATAACTGTGCCCATTTTTGTCAAAAAGAACGGAGAAATGTGAAGATCAACCCTAGGATTGGAATTAGGATCTCCAGATGTTAGTGGGAGTCCAAGCCTCTGTACCCTCCCAGCCATGGTCTCAAGGCTAAAATTTTTGGAGAGACCCCAAATGTACCTTCTTATTACCCCTCTTAGCCTACCTAAGAAATTAACAGAACTAGCACGTCATGTTGTTATCAAAAATGTATTTAAGATAGTAATTCATCAAACGAATAATGAAAACAATATATATATATATATATATATATATATATATATATATATATATATATATATATATATATATATAATTTTAGGTTATTCCAAAAAGGAACCAGATATTCAAAGACAATTTGAAGATGTAACAGGAGGGGCTAATCAATGTGAATATTCCAATTTACGAATATTTTGTAGAAATGTATAATTTATATAATTGTTCCACAAACATCCCAGTTGGGACAAGGGAGGCTTCTATTATATCAATGGATTCATATAGGATAGAGATACATATCGGATACAGATTAGTTTTATTGAGTCAAAGTAAGCACTTTAATTTATAGCCGCTTCTTATTATTTGAAATGGAACATAACTCACAGCCCCCGTTTAAAGTTTGTCGTTACTCTCAGCTATTTTATTGCCATTAATGCAATATTAACCTGCTGGAATTTTATGGCTGTAATCACAAGAAGCTGTACAGAATAACGCAAAAATATTTTTTGTAGCGTAAAAAGTATACAGAAAATGAATAATGCCGGCAACCTACTTGGTTGGTTGGTATTAATGGGTAGCAAATGTTCGATTGAATGAATTGTGCATTTTCAACGTGTAGACTTTGTTATGTCAATCATGTGCTGAATATTTAATAAACATTGGCATAATGCAACAATAACCAGTTTTCTTCATGTGTGTCCTTGCTTAAGGTGTGATTACCACTAGTAAATTTCTGAAAACGAAAAAAGATATTTGTTTATTGTAATGTATCAATATTGTCTGAGATATGAGCGTTGGAAGGTAAACATTTATTATGTTTTGTATGTAGCAAAGAAACTAACAAGTAAGAACGGTGCTACGTTCGACCGGGCCGAACTATTTATACCATGCACCACGAACTGTATTGAAGTAAATAGGAACAATTAGTTTAATTTGGTTTATGAAAGTACTAAACTCTTCCTTTTATTGCAGGAGTAGTAGATATATCCCAACTGATAATAATCCTTTCAACACAGCTTATATGGGGCGACATCGTTGTTCTTTCCAAAATATGGACCAATATTTACAATTTTCCTAATTGAGCGAAATACATACATAAAATTGGGCAATACCGACTAGACGTAAACCTGGATATTCCTTATTTGAATAGTCAACAATATCGGAAGCAGCGTTCTATTGAGGCTGTATAAAACGTTGACCTGTAACGATAAATTTCTGGAGGAAAGTTTCGTAATTTCAGCGAACACTAAATACCACATTTCAGTTATACCCGTTGAATAATGTGGCTAAAACATTCAACATACCGAAAATTGGGAGGGATCTTTCTATGATGCTATATAAAAACATGGAACAATACCGCAAAGTGTCAGGTGGAAAATTTTATACCACCAACGTAGAGTAGATATAAAATTTAATCCGTTTCGATGGGATATTAATGGCACAACCTTTAAAACACCGAAAATCGGGAAGTGCACTTCTATGGAGGCTATTTGCAGAATTCTCTTCTGCAATATTTTATACACCCATAACAGTTTAAACACTACATTTTATACGCCCACGTCAGTTAAAATATTAAATTTCAGCCATTTTGGTGGGATATATAGGCCATAACCTTTAAAATACCGTAAACTCGTATATTGCTGCTAACTACATATTGGTTAAGAAAATACAAAATATTAAATTTGAGTAGTAATAAATAAATTTATGAACCCGTAAATATTTTAAAAAAATCCATCATTATAAAAACTTGAAAGGAAATCTCATAAAAATAATGTACTTTGTAAATTTCATGCATGCCATAAAAATTGTCTATTTTTGGAGCAATAGCGAAAGTACCAAATACTATTTTCACAAAAATATTTTCCAATCTTTATTTTCTAAAATGCACAATTTAAATGAAATCGGTAAACTTGGGACGTACTATTATATGGGAACCATATGAACTTATGGATCTATGTATGAACATGGTGTGAGAAGGAAGTGTAAACTTTAATAAGAGTAAATCTTCAAGCAATCAGTAAAATCGCGAGGACTCAAGTCCTAAAAGGACCAAAATATTAAAGTTGGTACTTTTTATTCAACATTAGTTGTTGTAATAATTAGTACTATTTACCCAACTTGGTGGTAGAAAACCGTCCCCGTATTCCAAACAGTATCAAAACTTGCCCTTCTCTCAAAACGAAAATGGCGCTGAATGACGTTCTCTCCTGCTATTTTTTACCACACAAATTTGGATGAGTAGAAACGAACAGCTTGTTTGTTAGCATCTGATTGACTGATTTGTTGATTTTGACGTTTCGGGAAGACTTAGTGGTGATTTACCTTCCCAGCAAAATTTTATGGAAGTGGTTCCATGAGATGCCATGATTTCACTGGATCTTTTGCATTGGTTCAAATGAAGTCGTGAAAGATCCGATCTTTTCATCAGCATTTGAACCAATTCAAAGGAAGTCGTGATAGATCCGATCTTTTCCTTAGCATTTGAACCCATTCCATCGATCCAATAGAGATGAATTTTGTGTTTTTTTTACACATGTATATATTCTTTTATTTATCTAAATATGTAAATTTAAAGCAATGTAAGATTTATTATGCTAGGAAGTCCCAATCATTGAGCTAAAAGTAGAGTCAGACTGCACTCTTTGGTATTAGTCGTGTTCAGGCACGTAAAGGAACACGACGAACAGTTTTTACCCGCAAAGTGTTTTCTTACTTTTAAAAGCATACAATTTATATGAGAGCAGTTCACCACTTTTACCATTTTTGCAACAATTACCATTTTTAAAAGTAAAGGAACAGACCAATTATAAAAGTTTCCTTGCCTGCTCTAGAGAACCCTGGTCAACAAGTCCATTTGTAGATCCCTACAAAACAACAAACATTTCCAAAACGTTGTAAAATAAAATTCACGAAATAGTAATCTACAGTTGGAGTCAATGTCGAAATCTGCACTGCACTGATGGGAAGTAAAATCCTTTTGTAAGATGAATCAAAACCTGTTGCGGAGGAAGTAAACTCTGTTCCGTGCAGCGGCGGTGTTTAGACTGCAACAGCTGGGACGGCCGGAAGTCAAGTTTCTCACTTAAATTTACAACCTGTCGCTCAAACACATCGTTCCCGAAGTCTGGAAAATAGGCCATCTACTGAAGCCCGAAAAGGATGCCAGCAAAGGTGAATCTTACAAACCGATTTCGCTTTTGTCGCCCGTAGCAAGGACCCTTGTGGCTATAGTTCTTCCAGCATCAGAAATAACTTTCCAGTTGCCGATCAATAGCATAGGATCCGTAAGCAGCACAACAACTGCGCTGAAGGCCATCTCCATCTCCATATTAGCAGAGGACTCACTCAGAGCAAGCCGTGCTCATAATCTAGAAAGAGAAGTCTAACGTTACAAGAGAGAACCTCTAGATCAACAAGCCCTTCAACCAGGTTTAAGTAGCATTCACACGAATGCAGTCGCAGATGCAGTAAACAGTTATCGTGTGAATGCGGTCCTTGGAGAACATCCACCATCTATCGCAGCTGAGAAGCGCCAGCTGTCAGGACAAACCAGAGTAGTTTTGGGTCAATACGCTCGGGATGGTGCAGCCGTCAAAATTCCTATAGGGCAAGTACTGATGACACCGTGGAAAACATCTGCCCAGCATACAGCACAGGCCCCCACGACACACTGCTCCTTTTCAATTGCCCTACCAATCCTGCTAAGAAACTTAAGTTTGCAGCTTTGTGGTTACAAACCATATAAATAGCGAAATAGCCACATTCTTACGACTGATAGACCCAGAGTCAGATTAAGCAGAAAAATGAGAATACAAACATATTAACTACTGTTACAACAACGAGAACAAACTGCAATTATAGATGTAAACTTTATGATTATAAATAAATTATAGTTATTTCATTAATTCCTTTGAATTAATAAAATAAAAAAAATTAAAATCATTTTTCAATACAGCTTTTTCCATTTTTCGAACAAGACGTGAAAATTACATGCCAAAGGGTTGGTGAAAATGACATGCCAAAGATTAGTGAAAGTGCTATTCTTGGGAATTGGTTAAGATGGCATGCCAAAGGATTGGTATAGATGCCATGCCAAAGGATTGGTATAGATGCCATGCCAAAGAATTGTTGAAGATGCCATTCCATCGAGTTAGTAAAGATGACATGCTTAGGATCTGAAAATGAATTGCATCTTTTGGGGGTCACGCTCTTGTAAAAAGAATGAGTGAAGATGCTGAAAAAATGACATTCCATTTCACTTGCACCCATTCTTGAATAGCATCTTTGGCATCGAACATTTTGCTGGGTTCAAGAACCTTAGGACTTTGCAATAAACAAAGCCACTAAACCAGTGGAAACGACTATGGTTATGCATTAAAATTCACAATTCTCGAATGTTGTTCTTAGCACACATTCAACTTTTTTCTTAAAAATTGCAACAATTATTTACGGCTGTTTTGTTGGCATCACTTTTTAAGGAGAATGTGCACTAGGGTTATGACTTTTTTACAACCTCATATCCCTGTATCATAGCGTGATGAGTTTTGCCATAAGATTACATAAAATCTTAATTATAAGGTGATTCGGTGAAAAAACCTCACGCACAAAATGATTTTAAAATTTGAATTTATCAAAATTATGGACAACTTTTTGAAGTCACTGAAAACAGATATATAATTGAAAATAAACTTTAGAGCCACATGAGATAATTAAAATGATATACAATTTATTTCTCACTATTTTTCTTCAATTCTGAGAATCGTAAAAATGTCGTAAACGCTTTTATTCAAAAATATAATTTTTTAACAAAAAACAAAAAATTTAAAATTTTTTCAAAGTGACTTTTTTCGCGACTTTTTTTAATATTTGAATGAAATAAACGTTATTATAGTTATAAGTAGGTTTATAATTATTCATTCGTGTAACAAAAAATAATTTTTTGAAAAAAAAATTTTTTTCATTTCATATATTTTTTCAAAAAATTATTTTTTTAAAATCGATTTGTGCGTGAACTTTTTTTATATTTCAATGGAATAAACGATAGCATAGTGATTAATAGGCAAAAGTTCATTCATCCCTGCTACAGGAAATCTTTTTTGAGGAAAAATGTCAAAAAGTCATAACCCTAATGTGCACCCCTCGCGACACACATAAATAGTAAATAATTGCAATCATAAATATTCCAAGAAGAAAGTATAGAGAGAAAGTTATAAATAATCTTCTTAGGGTAATGAATATACGTAAAATGCATAGTGCATTTTAACTGTGGCCTACTTAAGCACTTGTACATATGTAGGTAGTTATGATTTAAATGTACATGTGACATCACGAATATTGTCAATTATTTCATATTCCATTTCAGAAAAAAAGGATAAATTTTTTTCGCTCTACATCAACAATTTTTGATATGTAGAAAAAAAATCCCAGTACGAATCTGGTCGCGAGCGAATTTTTGGTTGTTGCGGACAAAAGTTATGGCGCTTTTATTTCGCTTTTTAAGAAAGAAAATATTATAAAAACGCTTATTATTTTAATGAGCACAATTGTTACAAAAAAGTTCTCTCGAAGTGACTTAAGCGAACAGATTGCATAATACCTGCAAAATGTTACACAGAATTCGCGGAATGTACATAAAATTGATAAATTATTGAATATAAGTCATTTTTTTTCAAAATTAAGGCCCATTTAGTGGCCATAAAATTACATAAACATTTGTTGTGGATCAAAACTTCACGGCGAATCAAATAAGACTACAATCATACAGATTGGTGTTATAGTTTCGATGTTACAGCCAAAATAAGCACATATTTTGGTCAAAAAAATAATTTTTTGTTTGAAAAAATATTTTTTCACATGCATTATGTAGTAGAAAATATTGTAAAAATCTATAGGAATACTTCCTTCATTTTGCTTAAATCTCCCAATAAAAAATACGGATTTTGCTTTATTGACATTCATATTAAAGCTTTCCCATTAGGGAAGGTAATTGGGTTGATGAGGATATATCTCAAAGCTTCTGAAATGGAAATAGAGGTCAAATAACCTATTTTAATTTATATGCATTTTAAAATACGTGTAAATCGCGTAATTATCAAAATCATTTTGTCCGCATGTGATTTTCATGTACAGCAAGACCATATCTATTAAGTTGTATATCTATTTTTCGAAACATAATTTGGACTCTAAGATGTAGCATCGGCTGCATCTTAGCATTAAAAAACCTATAAAATATCGCTAATTTGTGCAAAGTGCATTCAATTTTTGTCCGCATCCGATTTCAGTGTCCACCATGAAAATCGACATCAATATATATATATTTCAAGGCGAGCAATAAAGAACCGTGGATGTAGCATCACACACTATTTTTTTGGGATAAAATGAATGTAGCTTCCTTATCAGTGAAGTTTTCAAATCCCTGTTTCCGCTAAAACAAAGATGCTGCACTATTTTTTCTTTGCAGGTGAAACAATCCGCAGAAAACGCGATAAAATACGCGATATTTTCAAAACCAATTTTAGTTGATTTTTCTACTTTGGAATTTCTCGTAACTCGCGTTTTAGTAGATGGATTTTTACGAGGAATGATTTATTGGATTCGGAACGTAAAAAACTAAAATCTGCAATAGAGTACGAGGAAATCAAATGACAATTGTAAAAATTAGGCCCGAAAAATATGATTTTTTGAAAAATGTTCGCACAAAATTTCCGCATCTGGGTGCAGATTTCAATGAAGCTGTGCAGACTACATTCACAATATACGTATCAAATAACTCAGAATCGCAAGTACTACAATCCTATATATGAGTTTTTGAAAAACCTATTTGCGGAATGAAATTAGAAGAACATTTCAAAAAACACTGTAAATCTGGCTTCAAAATATCAGCATCATTTAATGGTAGAAGCAGTTCAAATTTTGAAAAGTAATACATTAGTGAGATGATCCTTATTTAGTTTGCTTCTACTTTTACTTTAACAGGAAAATCGAGAGAAGTGTGGTTTACTCACAAATCGAGAGAAAACAAAAAAAAACATGTTGGCTTCAACCCATTTTTACCCATTTTTTAACATAAACAGAGCCACAGCTTCCACGCAAATTATCTTTTAAGTCCAATATTTTTTGCCACGTCCAAAAACATTTCATTGTATCTAAAAATATTTAATTTGTATAATATGCAATCACATGGCTTCAGCTATGTTAAATTTTCAAAAATATTGGTGATATACCATTCAAAGTTGCGCATATAACTTACATTTAATTGCATTTCAAATGGTATTAGCGGATGGAGCACTAGTGAGCATTTTATACATATATTGACTGGAAGAACAAAATATATTTTTTTAAGTATAGAAGCCATAGAAATAAATATTTGATTGCCTAGGTTTGATTGTCGAAATTAAAAAAAAAATCGTTGGTTTAAAAGTCCGGAAGAAAAAAAAATAATTACTTTTAAAATATATATCAAGGATTCCGCCTTAAGAATTGTAAGGATACTGCCAAAAATATTAAAAGGACACGGCCTGAACGATATAAAGGATAATATCCGCGAAATTATAAAGCACACATTTCTTAAATAGTATAGATAATAGTAGTTTTGGCTCAACTACACGACACCTTTTCAACTGCCCCGCCAAACCTACTCAACTTACCCTAGTGGATCTGTGGTTACATCCCATCGAATCAGCCACGTTCCTGTAAATAGAGTTTGACCAAAGCCACATTAAGCGGAAATTTCATAATTTGTGTCAATGCAATAAAGTTTGTAATATTTTTGTTTTACACAAGTAATAAATTCTTTTTATTTATTCTGGGATATTTTACAATGGCTTGAATTTTTATTGCGTCTTCGAACTACATAACGTCACCTGAAATGCCCAAAGACGTAAGGGTTACGTTGAGGGTTATGTCTTTGGGCATTTCAGGTGACGATAAGAAACCCATTCCAAGAGTGGCGTTGAACTCCATCCAAACCACTGCATCAAAACATGTGCTTAGGGTGCAAATTGGACTACATCTTATTCTACCCTAAAGGGTTATTTAAAATGCGTTTCCAAACGGATAGTTAAAATGCAATGCAAAAGGGTTAACTAAAATGCAGTGCCGAAGGGTTAGTTAAAATGCAGTGCTAATGGAGTACATCTTTCAGTAGTCACGCTCTTGTAAAAATCGTGATTGAAAATGCATAACATGATGCACTTTCAAATCACTTGTGCATATGATTTAACTGCATCTTTGAAGGCAAAATTGTTGTTGGAACGTTACACATACACTGCTAAACCGATGTTCGTGTAATGTAATTTGTCGCATTGGGCTCTGCTATTTGTGCGAAATAATTTGTATTAATAACAGCCAAGTATCAACTACAAGCAGAGCTCCGATTCACGCGCGAGTAAAAATTTGGGGGGACGTGGTAATTTTTTTTGGGTGCAATATTTTTGGTGGTTGTGGGGCAAGTTTATTTTGGGGTAGAATAAGTTTTTGTTTGGTGTTGGGGAGGAGGCAAGTTTCTCCCCTCAACTGCGAGTATTCTGGAGCTCAGACTACAAGCGTTAGGGGAAACTATATGCTGATATAAACATGTAAAATGACATCTTTTACAACGCTTTTACTCAGCAAAATTAATTGGAAGTAGTGCAATGTAGACTAGTTCTTTCACGGCATGTTTTGATGCAGTTTTAACGGAGTCGTAAAAAGGCACTCCATTCCATGCCATCCAACGAATGACATCCATTTCTCACATTTTAATTGCATCCCTATGCAGTTCAATCAGATTTGTGGAAATGCACTCCAATTCCTTACATTTTAAACGCATTCGGATGCGATCCAACGATTGACATCGCGAAAAATGCAATCCGTTCGTTGCATTTTATTAGCAGTTGTTAGAGGTCCCTACAACTACAATTCGTCCAAAACCAGAAAAAACATTTCCAAAAATTTGTTATAAAAGTTCCGTTCCTTTACGTGCAAGAATCTTCAAGTTTTACCACGTTTTGCTCGATAAGTAGAAGTAGATATAACAAGTAAAAAAGTATCAGTCGGCTTTGCCGACAGAGATATACCCTCAGCCTGTGTGGATCAAAACATCAACAAACATCAAAGTGATTCGAGAGCAGGTCTTAAAGTGAATTTATCCAAAATTTTGTGTGGGAGGTACCCGAAGGAGTGGACAAATATAGTCCATATTTGAACCTGATCTATATCTGGTAGATATTTTAGGATGTGTAAAGTATGGACCATATCGGTCACTCCCATCAAGAGTTATCGTGAGCACAATTTTTCCGAACATTTTTGAACTTTTGTGGGGGAGGTACCTGAAGGAGTGAACCGATATGGCTTATCTTCGAACTTGAACTAAGTTTGCACAAAATATTACAAAGACAAAATTGTGGACCGAATCGGCAGATCCGTTCGAGAGTTATCTTGCACTCCAACCACTACACACGGTGTTATATGGCTTTTTTGTACCTTTTAGGCTATTTTCGTAGGAAGTATGGATTTGCCACCGATGAAGCTTATACCGTTATATGGGGGGGCAGTGAACGCAAGTTGCTACAACAAAAATAAAAGAGATTCGTGAACAGGTCCTAAACTGAACTTTTTCAAAATTTTGTGTGGGTGGTACCCGAAGGAATGGACCGATTGAGTCCATATTGGAACCTTATCTAAGTCTGGTAGAAATTTCAGGATGTGCAAAGTATGGACCAAATCTGTTACTTCCTTCAAGAGTTATCGTGCGCACAAATTTTCCGAACATTTCCGAACTTTTGTGGGGGAGGTACCGGAAGGAGTGGACCGATATAACACATCTTGTAACTTAAACTAAGTTTGGACAAAATATTGTGAAAGCCAAATTTTGGACCAAATCGCTTCATCCATTCGAGAGTTATCGTGCGCACCAGCCAGACAGACAGACGGACGGACATTGCTAAATCGACTCCAATTTGTTTGAAACACATTTCGTCCAAACATACTTGGGGTCTAAAACCATTATTTCGATGAGGCACATTTTGCCCGTATGAAAGTGTATACACCCTCGTTAGCATAAATGCTGAGGGTATAAAAACCCCTTTAGCAGATGAAGCAAGAACAGTCCAGCTTGTATTAAATTGAGAGCCGAGGAAAGAAACTCAGTTGCGATTGAATTTAATGAAGCAATTTAATAATTTGTGTTAATGTAAATTCTTATTATTCTTGCTTTACAAATTAAATTATTTTTATTTATTCTGGAATACATATGTTGCAATGGCTTGCATTTTTATTGCATCTTTGAACTGCATAAAAACACACTCCGAGAGTGCCCTTTAACTCCATCCAAAGCACTGCATCAAAACACCTGCTTTGGATGCAAATAGGATTGCATCTTATTTTGCCCTAAAGGGTTACTTAAAATGCGATTCCAAAGTGATAGTTAAAATGCAGTACCAAAGGATTCAGTAGTCATGCTCTTGTAAAAATCATGAGTGAAAATTCATAATTTGATGCACTTCCAAATCACTTGTACATATGATTTAACTGCATCTTTGGAGGCAAACTTTTTGCTGGGTATATGGTGATATAAAAATGTAAAATGACATCTTTTACAACGCTTTTGGAATCAACTTTTAAATCTCAAATTTAAAAATTAAAATTTTTGTTAAAATGTACATTCCAACCCCTAAAGGTAGCAGGAAACCATGTTTGGTACATAAGGAGCAAGAATTCATCTTCCCTACCATAAGATATTGAATGTTTATCCGATTTGTATCTACAATATTTTACTCACAATTTCCAAACAAAGTGGATGTAAATAGGTATTAGGTGTTCATAGCGATTGCAAAACATTACTGCACAAAACTTTACCTATAAAATGTCATCGTACGATTAAAGAGTATTCTGTAGGATTTCACCGTATTTTTCGCACAAAGATACTTAATTGTGGCATTTCGGGACTTTCAACGATTACATTTTCTTCTTCCAACAAATATTTAATGTGGCTCCTTGCTTTGACTTATTGAACAGTTAGAAATAATGGTTCTAGAACCCTTTCGATAAAAAATTCAAAAATTGTTTTCTAAAATATTGGTTGAACAGAGTAACCGATTTGGTCCAAACGTTGGACCTTGTAATACTTTTCCCGTACTTAATTTAAGTTCAGGAGGTAAGACAGGCGTCATATTCGGCCAGGCCGAACTTTTTATTCCCTCCTATGGTGGAGAGTGTGAAACAAAATAAAACAATTAGTTTCCTTGCGTTTATGAAAGTACTTAGCTCTCCCGCATCACTAAGAAAAGAATGTCGCTTTCTTTTAAACAAGGTTTAATACCAACATCGATGCTTTCTACCCATTTAGTCATTAGATTGGGCCAGTGCGGGTAGAACTTCAAAATAGCTAAAATCTGAAGGTACTTTCATATTGAAAATATTTTAAAACATTATTATTAGACAGCGGAATTTTATGCAACCCCTATTTTTGTTCCGATTTATGTCAAATTTTGGGACTAGGCATATTTTTGGCTTCTGATTACATTGCAATCGAAACATATGACATATGCAAAATTATGCAAAACGCATAAATTTTTTCATATGCAAATTTTTGCATATGCAAAATTTATGCATTTTACATATATTCTTATGCAACAAATATTTCAATAATAGGTACAAAAATGTTTGTGTGTACAATTTTTCTGTTTAAAATTCTCTTCAGACAAGTCAATAAAATAGAGAAATGTATAACCACAGCCACAACCTTCAAAATATCGAAAATCGGGAGGTACCATTCTATAGGGTCTATATGAAGACCTGGACCTATACCGATTAATTTCAGGTGGAAAGTTTTATACCCCTAACGAAGACTAAATACCAAATTTCAGTCATTTCGGTGGGATATTAAGGCTACAACTTTCAAAATACCAAATATCCGTAGGTACCGATCTATGGGGGCTATATGAAGACGTGGACCTATGCGGAAATATTTCAGTTGTAAAGTTGCATACCCCTAACAAAGACTTAATACCAAATTTCAGCCGTTTCGGTGGGATATTTAGACCACAAATCCTTGAATATATTTTTGCATATGGTTTTGCATATGCTTATTTTATGCAAATATGTTCAAATACGTATGCCAAAATATCAAAATATGCAAAAATTTCTGGGCCTAATTCGTTTTATTTTGTAATAAAACGAGTTTCTGTCTAATCATATCACTATATATGCATTTGCATAGGATTCCGCTGTCTTATTATTATATATATTATCATTTTCTTCATGGAGCTTTTTTACCCATTGAAAATCCGGCTATAGTAGACCAATCGTTTAAAAAACTTCACTTGGAGCGGTATCGTCGTACCTTTCAAGGCCCCCACTCATTAGTCAGTTTGACTGCCAGCATTTATGGTAGTATGTGTAAATTTTTGAAATTTTGAGAATGTATGTGTGAGTTTTCCAAGACCCCAGTCAGCATTTTTTGAAAATTTTAATCAAATTCGAGCCTTTTTTGATCCGACTGCACGATTAAAAAGCCAGAATATGAGCTCATTTTCTGATCATAAAAGACTCCTTTGTCGGTAGGAAAACATAACCTCAGGCGACTCGTCTAAGCAAATCACAAATGAGTCTTCCTCTGTATTAGTTTCGAGTCATTTTTGCCCATTTTCTGATGGTATATAAAGCCTTTTTCGATTCGCATTTCAATCATTTATTGGTGATTTGTTGAATAATTTGGGACTCTTTTTCGAGTCTTTTTTGTGTCATGTTTATAATCGTTTATGAATCTTTAGGGAGTCATTTATGAGTATTTTTATTAAACGAAATAAATTAAAAGAATTTCCCTTTATTCTCTTTTTCTTTCCTTTCCTTTCCTTTGTTTTCTTTTTTGCTTTGTTATGACTTTTAATTATCATTTATGTTGGGCGGTGAACATGTGTTGTGTTTGTATATACACTTAATATTATACGTTACATTTATATCAATGTTTTGCAGAAAGTGTATATGAGAATTTTATTTTTTTATTTACAACCAAATAAAAATAAAACAAAGCAATCAGTTTTTAATCACCTAACTGTTCAAAATATGATCAGAAGGTACATAATTGTAATCACTTTTCAAACACCTGCATGACCCTTTTTTTAATAAGCACTTTTCAATCTTCCAGATTATCAAAATGTGACAATAAATAACAAAAAATGGTCACATTTTAAACACTTCAATGACAAATTTGTGATTGCTACACATTTATTGTTGTATTTTAAATTGAACTCTTTTTAATCACTACAGGGAGTCACTTTCGAGTCACTTTCTGATCATACAAGCGACTTAATCAGTTTTTGATCACCAAAAGGACTCTAAAAAGACTCCTCAATGTGATTTTTGAAAAAACAGTCTTCCAAATGCTATCTGGGACTGATGAAAATCAAAATAGTTTTGATTTCAAAATGAACCCTATCAGTCTGGGTGAATTGTGTTTATTTTCAAATTGTCAATAAATAATTTTGAAAAACAGAAAATAATGTTGGTATTGGAACACAAAAAACGTAGAATTCATTCATTTTTGGAGGAGAAATTCAAGATTTTTAGACTTGACTGATGGTTCGTGCTACACACTTGTCAGTCACAAATACAGAAAGGGTTCATCGGACTGACGGCACAGACTGATAAATGAGTGGGGGCCTTCAGTCTTAGAAGAAGACCGTAGTTATAATAGGAAAGAACCTTTTTTAAGTAATGAAATAGGTGTCATATAAGGATACAGTCGTTCGTGTGATCTAATCAACATCCTACTGAAAAAGGTTAGACGCGATACAAACGTCAAAAGAAATGGTACAATATACACCAAAAACCACGTGTTATTTGCTTATGCTGACGACATTGACATCATGGGACAATCATTAAAATACGTAACTGATACATGAAGAAGGCCGAAGGAGAATCTGATATCTTTCTTCAAAAAAAAAATTAGTTCAAATTCAACGTAAACGCAGCCAAAAACATGAATGAAATTTCATTATAATGCTAAAATAATTTCTCAAAGAAACTACTTTCGTTCACATGTGACATTTCTTTATACCCAACAAAAACCCTTCCACACTGCTTTTAAAAGTATATTGTTGTTAAGTATAAACAGTTCATACATAAGTGCGCGGCAGCCACGCACATGAATTATAACTAGGGATTTTAGCGAATGTTGCTTTCAAATTTGAATTAAACCAACATTTTTTTCATTGCCAATAGAAAAGTACACCCGGGTTTTGATTACATATTTGCTAACTCAGTCATAAAATGATTTCAGGATATAAATTTGATTTATGCTAAAGCTAAAATAGGCACTTTATCATCTCAATATTATCAGGTCGCTCATGTTTCAACAAATGCTTTTAATTTTAATACTTTTAAAAATGGTGTTCATAACTTTCGTTAAAAACTACTTACGACAAGAATGCGCTGAAAGCCACAACAAACATTGACCCTTTTCAATATTGTGAAAATATTGTTTGCAGTAAATCATTGAGATAACAAACAAACAAGTAAGAATGGCGTTAGGTATTGAAGTAAACTGGAACAATTTGTTTCCTTTCGTTTATGAAGAAGTTCGGTAAAATAATGTGGCTAACCTTCACAATGTCGAAATTTGGGAAGTACCGTTCCATGGGGACTATATCAAAACGTCGATCTGTACCTACAAATTTCTTGCGTAAAGTTTTTAGACTCAAGGACGACTTAATATCAAATTTCCGATATTTCGGTAAAACTTTCAAAATACATAAAACAAAGAGTTATGCTTCTACGGGGACCCGCGGACTTATACTGATAATTCTCTTCTGGAATATTTTATAACCCCATAGAAGACTAAATAACAAATTTCAGTCTGTGGGTGGGATATTGACGTCACAAGCTTCAAAATTACGAAAATCGGGAGGTACCTTTCTATGGGGGCTATATCGAAAGGTGGACATATACGAACGAATTTCAGTCAGAAAGGCTTTAACCTCCAACAAAGACTAAATACCAAATTTCAGCCATTTAGATGGATTGATGTGGCCACAACCTTCAAAATACCGAAAATCGGGAGGTACTATCCAATGGCGACTATATGAAGGTGTAGATCTATACCGAAAAACCCCTGGGTGAACTCTAAGTACCAAATTTCAGCCATTTCGGTGTGATAATGAGGCTAAAACCTTCAAAATACTGAAAATCAAGAGTTACGCTTCTATGGGGACCCGCGTACCTATACTAATAATTCTCTTCTGGAATATTCTGTAACCCCATGGAAGACTAAATACTAAAATTTAAGCCATTTTGGTGGGTTTTTGTGGCCACAACCTTCAAAATACCGAAAATGGAGCTACACCGACGAATTTCAGTCAGAAAGGCTTTTACCTCCAACAAAGACTAAATATCAAATTTCAGTCATTTCGGTGGGTTCCTGTGGCTACAACCTTCAAAATATCGAAAATCGGTAGGTACCGTTCTATGAGGGCTATATGAAAGCGTGGACCTATACCAACAAATTTCATATGGAACGTTTAATATCTCAAATGAAGAGCATATACCGAATTCAACCCATTTCGTACTTGGTGTTAGATTTTTCGAACAGTAAAATCACTTCTTTTCAAAAAAATATTTATGGATGAAAAAGATAAAATTTTAAACAAGTTTTGGTATATGTATAAAGTCTAATCTGTCAGCAAATAAAAAATGGTTTCCTTGAAAACCTATATTTTAGGATACTTTTTAAATTAATTTTAAAAAATTATAAAAAAATTAAATTAAAAAAGTAATCATGGGGAATTATTGCCAATGTACGAGTATGTAGCCGTTTTACAAAATATAGAGAACTTGATGTGCAAAGTTGACGGTTTAAAATTTCGAACGCTGGTACTTAACCTACATATCGATGGGCATATCAAAACGTGGAAATTTACTGACAAATTGCGGGGAAAAGTTATTATAGCACCATATAAGACTAAGTACTAAATTTCAGCCATTTGTAAAGGATAGTGTGGCTGAAATACCCTAAAATCGTTAGGTACCATTCAACGGAGGCTATATAAAACGTGGACCTATGCTGACAAATTTTTCGGAGGCCACAATCTTCAAAGTACAGGATGTAACGTTTTATGAAAGTGTAGACCTATACCAAAAAATTTCTGGGGGAAATTGTACACCCCCACGATGGGGCCAATGACAGGTTTGCGAGGCAACAAATCACTGGGGCAAGCTAGACCTTCCAAATTTTGTACAGATGTTTATAATAGGCTTAGAAACTAATATGCCAAATTTGGTTCATATCGGTTCATATATACATATAGCTCCCGTATATATGTTCGCCCGATTTCAAGCAATTGATGGACCAAACACGCAAATTCTGCCCAAGTTTTATGCGATTTGGAAAATACCACGGAATCAGGACTACAAATAAGTTTGCCAAGTTATATTGAAATCGGTTCAGATTTTGATATTGCTCCCATATATATTTTCGCCCGATTTTAGGTATTTGGGCACCAATCCCGCTATGTATGTCCAATCTTGATGAAATTTGAAATGTGTGACGGAGTTTGGTCTAGAAACATTATTGGCAAATGATATTGAAATCGGTTCAGAATTGGATATAGCTCCCATATATATGTTCGCCCGATTTCAGGCAAATGATTGACCATGCATGCAAATTCCATCAAATTACAATAAAATTTGGAAAATGTTACGGAATTCGGACTACAAATAAGTTTGTCAAGTTATATTGAAATCGGTTCAGATATAGAAATAGCTCCCTTATATACATATGTTCAAATTTCATGGTTTTGTCAGTGGTCTGTTATAAGTTAATAAAAAAGGTTCCAAATTTAGTAAAAATCAGCTAAGATTCCGCCACAAAAGCCAAGTTTGTCTGCGATATCTTTGAAATTATATATTATTATTATATACGTCTATTAAATTTTTCCGAAATCCAATTGATAACATTAATGGGTTTCCGATTATTCTCCAACCAAAACATAAAAATGTCCATATTTTTAAGTATTACGACATCTGAAATCAGATTTTTATGAAAAGGCGCAGCTGGGCGCAGCTAATTTTTTCACAAAATGATAGTACACATTAATACCTTTCACCACTTATATATAATATCCTAGATCTACCTAGATCTCAAAAGTTATGCTCTAGAGAACACATGGATAACAAAGCAAAATACTCCAAAAAAGACATAACATCTTAACTCAAAAATACATTTACCACACATAACATTTTTATTATTTGTTAACACTATCTTATTTTAAATACCCATTGAAGAGCTTTCCATGTTTAAAAAATATAAAAATGTTGAAATGTTCTTTTTGGCGCCTAAAATGCTTTCACTACTTATTTATAATGAATGTCGGAAAATTATTCATAAGAAAATATGTCACAATTACCAGATCAGTATGTTGCAATGTGATGTTACCAGATTGATTTATTTTTTATTTTTAGTGATTCAGAGTGTTGGCAATCGAAATCCGTTACTATTTTTTGCAAATTGTTGACTTCAAAAATTGACTTTTTGCTCGAAAACCTGCTATTGGCCCCATCGTGACCCCTAGCGAAGACTAAGTACCAAATTTTAGCCATTTCGGTGGGATAATGAGGCTAAAACCTTCAAAATACCGAAAATCGGGTGGTACTGTTCCATGGGAGCTTTATAAAAACGTGGGCTGATATACCACATTTGCAATATCAAATATGCTACGAGTAATAGAAACTTATATACCAAATTACAAAGCTCTATCTTAAAAATTGTGATGTTATAATAAAAACAAAATCATATTGAAAGTTATCATTTAGAAGGGTTAAAAATCTATAAACAGTTAAGCAGCCAGACGTAATTGTTGTTATGGGTTTTTGAACTTTCAGTGGCAATTTTAAGTGGAACGGAGCACCTTTGTTTACTTTGGCAATCTGAAAACCCAAAAAAACTAATCACTTTAGGTGTGTGCAGCCTAAAAAAATCCGACTTGGTTCTTTCCCTTTGAGTTAAAACCAGCATAGTTATCATGTATGTATGTCAACTTAAGCAGTCATATAAAATAAATTCCGTGGAAAACTATTATTATAAGGTTAGTGGTGTAGGGTATCACATAATCGGCCCCGTCCGACTATAGCCCTCTCTTACTTGTTTATACTTACCACTGGCTTTGATGACATATTCTACTTTCTCTCCCTCCCCTTACATAGATGACATGGTAATGATAGCGAAACAAAATTATTATAATTTCACACGTATGGGAATTACCAATATCATGAATTCTTTGACAATGGCTAGAATCTATTAATCCGTTCAAACATTATTCATTCCTATTTAATTATCAAAAAATTAAATTTATCTCTACCAAAATTACTTCATTACTATCGTAATTAGTATTTAAAAATCGACTTTTCGTTAGTTAATTGTTCTTAACTAAACGAACAAAGTTTAAAAACAACAGCCATTTTTCATGTTCTCTTAAAATTTATGTTTAGTTCTGGTTATACATTCATTTCTAGTAATTCCTCTTAAATTGTTGAGTAATAAAACTACAACCTTCTCGTTGGGTTGTAAATTCTATTCTCATTTTATTAATGTTAAAATGAACCTTAAGAACTATGTTACAAAATAATTTTTAGCCTAGACTATCACTAATTCTTATCTCTAAACCCTTCATTGACCAAACCAAACAATCCGTTGATCAATGAAGAATTTTCCAACATCATGTGTGTCACAAAAAGAGCCATAAAACCTTAAGTGCGACCGCTCGTAATGCACACACAACACTAATGATAGCAGCTCCCGCTGCATGTGGTATCTTAAACGCTATCTTCTAAGTGCCCTGAACATAATTTACCACTTATGACTAGTGCTCATAAGAATATTTATTGATTTACTTAGGCTGCTGGAAATTCTAGTGAAAGATTTATTTTTAATTATCAAATTTTCCAGCGCCTCGAAATGAGCCGAAAGTATGTACAAAAGTTATTTGTACATTCTCGCGGCCGGCTAAAAAAATAGTTTGGAGTTTAATTATTAGTATTGAGATATGTCTGTATAAATACATGAAATTAAGAAATTAAAGATTAGTTGTGCACAGTTTAACAATTAGAAGAAATTTATGTTTAAGGGTTAAATATTCTGGGGCGGGCCTTAAAAGTAAAAAATGTTGAAACAGATGTAGAATAAAAAGATATGATATAAAAATTAAAAAAATATATATGGATAATAAACTACGTGAAAAAATCTGCCTCTGCATTTACGTGATAGCACCTGTCAATCGCTGCAACCAGCTCTCCAAGGAATCTCTGCTGCGTATCCCTTCACTTCTATCGGTCAACCTTATTCTGCAGGCATCTAAATTTGTCGGCCCTTTTTCTTTGCAAGATTTAAGACCGTCATACCTCTCTGTCTCGTTGCTCAGCGCCCGTTGTCGTCTCCATTTTTCACCAACATCCGCTCTGCTCACTTCACGTCTCGGCATCCTCTCGTTTTTAGAATTAGATTTGATGGTATCGTCTTCTTGAAATTGTTCTTGATTCTTCGTCAGGGTAGTAATGGAAGCTGTTGTTACCGCTGTTGATGATGCATGCTTTCCTTTCTTGCCATTTAGATTATTTGATGTCTCATTGAAAATCTTATCGGAAATAGCCTCGAACATGTTACCGTTGTCAATATTACTTCCCTTGTTGTTGTCACTATTCAACGACTTTTTTTCAAGTGCGATTTGGGTAATTTTCAAGAACTCATCTTCGGGTTTATTATCGTTGAAGGCGTCCGACATCGTATATGCCACTATGGATTCTTGCCATTTTCCATTATTCCAATTCCCCTTCTTTACTAAAGTGTTCGTACATTTAATGGAATCATCTTCCTCAGGCGATAAAGTTGAAAGATTCTGGTCACTTGTTGCTGCTGCCGCTGATTTATGTTGTGATGCTTGCTGTCCCATGGGTTGTTTTAGATGTTGTTGCATCGTTGTTGGACTGTTGTTCGTAGAATTCAGGTTCATATTGAGTGTGGGATTCTTGCTCTCTGATGAAATTTTTCGTGCTTCGTTTACTGACCACTCCTGCACTTTTTCTTCCACCATGCAACTTTCGTTGCTTATTTCGTTAGATTGATTACTGCACATGGATGATGTTTCCGGTGCTAGTGACCAGGAGTATCTTTGTTTCTTGCTGTTCCCATAACTAAACGATTTAGATGATGTTTCAGCTGCTTGTGACCAGGAGTATTTTGGTTTCTCCTGCACTTTTTCTTTCACCATGCAACTTTCGGTGCTTATTTCGTTAGATTGATTACTGCACATGGATGATGTTTCCGGTGCTAGTGACCAGGAGTATCTTGGTTTCCAGTTGTTTGACTTCCTCTCGAAATCGGCATCGAATTCTTTTAAAGCACCTAACTTTCTCATTATCGATATTTGTTTCCAGTAACAACTTGCTCGTGCTTGTTCCAACTGCTTTTCCATAAAACTGTTTCCTCCTCCTTGACTCAAAATTATGTCATATGTGTCCTTAAGTTTCTCCTTATAGCGATCCAAGGAATTATATGTTCGTCTCGTTGCTTCCCCTGATTGTTTTTTTCTCGACGTCGATCGTCGCAGGTTTTTGTTTTTCTTCGTCGTACCACTTTCTCCGTACGTTCTTTTACTCTTTCGTTTCCTCCACCGGTCTCCTTCGCCTTCTTCGTCGTTTCGCTTCTTCTTCGTTCTCCTTCGCTTCGTTTGATTTTTTCCTTGACGTCGATCGTCGCAGAATCTTCCTTCTTCTTCGTATATCGTTCGTTTTTCGCTCCTCCGTATTGTTTTTCCGTTGCCCGCCGCTGGTTTACCCACTTTCACAAAAGTGACGGCTCGAAGGACCAAATGTTGAGTAATAAAACTACAACCTTCTCGTTGGGTTGTAAATTCTATTCTCATTTTATTAATGTTAAAATGAACCTTAAGAACTATGTTACAAAATAATTTTTAGCCTAGACTATCACTAATTCTTATCTCTAAACCCTTCATTGACCAAACCAAACAATCCGTTGATCAATGAAGAATTTTCCAACATCATGTGTGTCACAAAAAGAGCCATAAAACCTTAAGTGCGACCGCTCGTAATGCACACACAACACTAATGATAGCAGCTCCAGCTGCATGTGGTATCTTAAACGCTATCTTCTAAGTGCCCTGAACATAACTTACCACTTATGACTAGTGCACATAAGAATATTTATTGATTTACTTAGGCTGCTGGAAATTCTAGTGAAAGATTTATTTTTAATTATCAAATTTTCCAGCGCCTCGAAATGAGCCGAAAGTATGTACAAAAGTTATTTGTACATAAATGTACAAAACGTCAGCATTGGAGAAGTAGTAATTTAAGGAAATTTAACAATAGAGCTTATTGTAACTTATTTTGGCAAACTTATTTGATATTGTTGGCAGTGGGAGAGAAACTACAAAACTTGTTCTATTATATTTTTAAAACAAAATAAAAAAAAAACAGAAATTTTGTTCTTTCCGTTGTCCATAAATTACAAAGAGAAAATATAAAAAATTGCACAAAACTTAGACAATTGAAAAATTGTAAAATGTGATACAATGCTTCAGATTATGTAAGTTTTTGGCTCTTTAAAAAATTAATTAATTTTTCAAAGCAAAAAAATATTGTTCGGTTTAATAATAAGTAAAACGTCTTTTGCGGTAATTTTCAGATTTTAAAACATTACTAAGAACTCTCTACAAAATCTGTAGAAATTATATAAGAACTGCAAACGCTAAACGAAGTAGATGTTCAAACCATCCAAGGAGTAAGTTATTGCGACTATATTTATTTATAATCATCATGTGGGAGACATTTGGAAAATGCAAATAAGATAATTAACTCATTTCTGCAACGATTACACTGTAGTACAAATGTTGAACAAAAATTGCAGTGGTCCTGTGTAGGAATTCTGTAATTTGTATTGTATTTTATATGAAAAGTTGGTAAAATTTCTTTTGTTTTTGTAACCACTACAAAACAGATTGGCCCCTCCCCCCGATGCACAGTGTTGCCGCAGTGGACAAAAATCGAAAAATTTGATGTTAACTTTTATATATCTATGTTTTCTTACAGTTACTGAACGAATTTTGTCGATATGTGTATCCATTCCCAGATAATTTAAAGCACAATCATATGAAAATTAGACGATTACTAAAATAATTATTTCTGAAAATTTTGTTCATGATATTAAAAGTTTTGGATGGGGATTTGATGAGTGGGCTATAAATATAAAATGACAATTAGTTGACATCAACTGTATGGGCACAGTACCGCTATCAAGAATTAAAAAATTAAATTTGATAAAAAAAATATAAATTCTTAATATTTCGTAGAGTATATCTTGATTTCCGTTAATTGGACATCTCATCCGAAGCGAAAGGTGTAAAACATTCTGCCCATCCCTGCAACCTTCTGAGATATATCGGTTCAGATTTTATATAGACCCAATATATATTGTTACGGAATTAGGGTTTGAACTTAATCCCGTGTAAACGTTGTTTTATTCCCCGATACGATTTGTACCAAATAAAACACGGTTCGTTTGAGATTACGATTCTACAATGCTTTATTGACTTCATTCACTTCAGCTATTCACACAAGACTTCACTTTAATTGGTTTCCACTTTACTTCTTTACTTACACTTACGGTTTAAATATCGCGTTCAGATCATAACTAACTCCCAGCTTTTCCTTTCCCGTATTTATATGTGCCCTCTGCTACATAGACTGTTCTACTCTCCCTGATTTAGTAGCTTCAGCAATTGACAAATACACACATGTACGCACATACAAACAGACCGGTGAGTGTTTACAACTAGTAATGGAACAATACAGAAGCATAATCGAATAGTTAAAGTAAATAGAAAGAAAGGGTGCAACAACAATAACTAAGTAAACAATGTAAATCAAAACTAAGCTATAATTTCATAATTGCAGTAATATTTGTTGTTGCAGAAATAAATAAGAGAGAGAACTGAATGCGTACAACAATAACAAGATCGAAGCCACAAAGAAAAGTAGTGCTTGGAATTCTTATAGAGTAATTGTTGTTGTAAATTCGATTTAAATGAACTAAAGGCTTAATAAAATTTACGTTACAATTCAAATTCTTAAATCAACAGAAATTAGTCTAAATTAACTTAAATCTACATGTTACATTCGTAACAATATCCTTTCCCGATTTTGCTACAAGTCGTTCAATTTTGATCGAATAGCCTTCCAATTTAGTATGTGTTATTTTCTTAGTCCCCTGAGTTGCCACACCGCTTGTTACAAAAATCGGTTCAGATTTTTATATAGCCCCCATTTATATCTTTCCCCGATTGTGCTACAACTCGGTCAATTTTAATCGTATAGCCATCAAATTTACTGACATCTATCTATCAACCTTGAAGCATATTTTCACGGAAATTGTTTTTTAGAGTGTTTTATTTAACTTGCTTTGGCGTCCGCTCAGTTAAAATCTAGTAACTCATTTTTAACACAGTTGCAGCTGACCAATCGACCTAAAACTTTGCACACTTTCAACCAATATTGGTCAATTTTTACAGTGTTTTATTTAACTTGCTTTGGTGCTAGTCACTCATTTTTTACGGTGTTTTATTTAACTTGCTTTGGTGTCCGTTTAGTTCAAATCTAGTAACTCCTTTTCCACACAGTTGCAGCTGACCAATCGAACTAAAACTTTGGATACGTTTCCGATTTGGATGACAATACATGAATATGAAACCAAAACCAATCATACATACATGCATACATTCCCACAACATGCCCGAAGGAACTAGTGCTCAAGGGAAGTGGGGTAGGGTATCACATGGTCGGCCGCGCCCGACTATAGCGCTCTTTTACTTGTCTTTTTTTTGTGAAAATGTTTTCTTATTTCCGAAAACGCAAAATCTTTAATAACAACCAATTCTGAGGTCAAGTGGGACTACTACCTTCAAAATTCCTTCAAGTGGCGCGTCGCGTTGTATGGGGGTTATACCAAAACATGGACCTATATAAACAATTTTTGGCAGAGGTCGACACGTCACTTTGTATGAAAAGTTTGATTGCGCTACGCTTCATTCCCAAACGTAAAAACTTTGAAATCTATTGATTTGCCTTTAACTAAAACGCATGGTGAATCCTTCCACGTTACTTCGGTAAATGGGAGCTTTTAATAGAAAACAATTTCAATTTATGATAACAAATAAATTAAAATGATTCAATCTGCTGAATACCATTTACGTATACTAAACACTCAAAGGACAATATTAAGTCTCAAGCCAACTATGGTGTAGACCTCCATGTTAAATATTTAATATCTTCAGTCACTCTATTTACGAATGTTACTGTTTGTCTTTTTGTAGGTTTTTGTAAGTAAGTTTTTTGTGTCACATCTGCACAGATTTCTTAGTATTCACGATCTGTGTCACAGACATCCAATGACCATAAAGCTCATTGTTTATTAATATTGTTAGCAACCTTTTTTTGCTTAAAATACAATGTGTGACATTAATGGAAATTGCCAGAATAGAAGAATGTAAATTATTAGACGAGTATTAAAGTAATACTAATTCAATACAATTGGCCGGTTAAAAAGGATTTAAGTTTGATTTGGGTTGAATGGGAGGTCCGTAGTTATGAGTAGAAATAATGAAAAACAGTTACGGTGTTTTATTTATCTCGTATAAGAAAGAAAGTTGTACCAAAGAGTAAAACATCAAAGTGATAGCTTTGGTACAGGATAATATACAAAGGATACAAAGCTCGTGGGTTATACGACGTCGATATTCACCATCAACGCAGATTGGTCAATAAATCTTTCGAAGAATTTTTCTCTCAAACACACCAAGCACTGCCCCATACATCATCACCGGTAATATCAGTGTTTTGTAAATTATACCCTACACCACTATGTATATATATCAAAATGAATGTCTCGACGAGCTGCCTATATGTGTCCGTCCGTCCGTCTGTCCATCTAAAACTTGTAATCACGCTACAGGTCGCAATTCTAATCCGATCGTCACCAAAATTTGGTTGTTGATGAAGGTCCCGGAGGGGAAGAAGCCTTTTGATTTTGATGATGGTCGGATAATATTTAGGGGTAGGAATGGGCAAAACAACATTTTATTTCAAAGCGAATATCTCCGCTTCTACATATATTGAGTATATCAAAAGCAAAACCAGCTAATGAAAAGAAAATATCACCTTTGCAACAATGTAGATTGTCGTAAGTGACCAAACAACGAAGATATCGCAATAGCCGCTAATAGAACCCAACTTTTCATTTTTGCGATTTTGATAATAATGACGAATATAACAGCTTTGGTTATGGACCTTCCAAAAGAAAAGTCTGACTATCAAATAAGAAAATCCCATCTTTACAATGATGTAAAGCAGGTTGGCGTACGTGGCCAAATAACGGAGATATCGCAATAGTCGGTAACACATCCCATTTATCAATTTTTTTGGGAATCACGCTACATGTCGCAATTTTGATTGGATCTTCACGAAATTTTGGGTGTTAATGGGGGTTCCACAGAGGAAAATGGTCAGGCTTATTGGGAGCAAATGCCAACGTTTAATTTAAAAGCGAATATCTTCTGTAAGAGGTATATCGAAAGCAAAACCTGGCAAGGAAAGTAAAAAAGATCACCTTTACAACGATGTGAAGTAGGTTGTCATAGGTGGTACTATTGGATAGCAACTGATATTTCCATATCCTGAGCACACTATCTGTATCAGTTACCAAATTACTTTGTTGGTCTCTACAGGAGGATGTACCGGTACCAAGCCGTGTGTTTGATGTTTCTCTCTTTGGTAGAACTTTCGGACTTCATTCTGGCTCCTGTACATCTCTATTTTTTCACGCTGCCACTTTTTCACTTCTCTCTTTTTCCTGCGGAAAAGACAATTCTCTTCTGTCCTTTTCTCCCGATACCTCTACCGTGAGCTACGCGTTACTACTGATTGTAGAGTAGTCCTATATGCCGAATTTCTCTCTTCATACCAAGGATTCCTTGGTGGAGGTCTCAGGTATCCAAGTATGGATTTTGCGACTGTTTGCATGGAGTGGGCAATACTTTGAAATTTTGTCGGAACGAGGAATGCTTTGATTAAGTAATTGGGCCAGTTGAGTAGAATATGCTGAAGCTATCTGTTGATTGCAGCTTACCGATGTCTTACTTTCGTGTTGTTGCTGAAATTTGTTACTAAGTCTTCGTTGGTGGCATAAAACTTATTCCCAGAAATGTGTCGATACAGGTCAACGCATTCATATTGGTATTTTAAAAAAAATATCGGTATTTTTAAAGTTAGCCGAATTTGCAGGAATTTTGTATTTAGTTTTCTTCATAAACGAAAGGAAACTAATAGTTCAGTTTTACTTCAATACAACTCATGTTGGGGAGTATAACAAGTTCGGCCGGGCCGAACTTAACGCCGTTCGTACTTGTTTGGTAATAGCCCGAGTGTATATGTATTGTTTAGTTAGAAGTTTGCAAATTCATTACTGTGTAAAGGTGGCTTTTTGAAAGCAAATATTTTTCCAATGTTTATTTCATAACTTATATTTGTTTCTAAACAGCACACTCACACAATAAGACAGGAAAACAGAGCAAATTATTCCCTTGACACCTGCGGCAAAACAGCCATTAACAACTATTTATTTATTTTATAACACTTCAACAAGTGGAGAACCCCCATAAAGTGGGAGATAAACAATGACGCCATGGTAGTGGTGAGCATTTTGTTACAAATATTTTCTGCAGCTTTACGACCAGCATTTGCCATGTTAAGCTTGTCGTAGTTGTTATTGTACATCACATTATGAGCCAAAAATTGTGTAGAATATACTAGTGTTTGCATCTGCGTTAGTGTTTCTAGAAATAATATGGAAAAAAATATGACAGATTACAACCAAAGGAAGAATGGCAAGGAACTTAAATAAAAGCAGTTTTAAATTATTTTTAAAATTTAAAAAATATATATTTAAGCCAAATAAGACGAAATTTAAGTTAAGTTAATCGAAACTTGTGTTTATTTCAACCATCTTCTGAAATTTGCTTTCTGAAAAGTGCACTTTAATGTGTATAGGAGAAGAAACGTTGAGACTCAATGGAAGGCAACCTCAGGGTGTACAATGTGCTTTCTATTATGTTCCATAAGTCGCATTCTTTCCATACTACATGGATTGCATCTAACTGAACATTCGTTTCACAAGTTACATAGGTTTCCCAAAGGTTCGATCTGTGATTTTTTCCATTATATTTAAAATACCATATTTTGTGTTTTTTCAGACGCTTCTATCGAAGTTTGTTCCATCCCTGGTTTGAGCATCACCGGTCGTTCTCAAGACTATATTCGTTGAAACACGAAATATTTAACGAATGTGACAACCTTGAAATAATCAATTAATCTAGTGTGGCCTGAAGGTTTTATTTACTAGCTATGTCCGTTCGTCTATATATTTGTCCGGCTGAGTGGAGTGCACGAGAACTCTTGAACGGATGAACCGAGTTAGTCCAAAATTTGGTTCTCGAAATGTTTTTTTCCAAACATAGATCAAAAATCGAAGATGGGTCATATCAGTCTACTCCTTCGGGTACCTGACCCACTTTCAAAAATTGGGGTCAAACTACTTCCTTCGAACATAGATAAACTTCGAATACATCTACTTCTTCGGGTACCTTCCACACAAATTTTAAAAATTGTTGTCACAAGTGCGGTTTAGGAACTCTTGTTGGATCGTTATGAATTTTTATGTAGCATGTTGCTTCCACGATGCCTTTCATGACGCTACATTTGTTTGACGGTCAAATCCATACTTCCTGAAAAAATTCCCCAAAGGCTCTAAAGAATCCTACCGGCATCAATCCGATTTGGCTGGAATTTTGCATATCGCAAAATTTATTCAATACATACATTCAAAACATACATCAAGTTCCAAGACTATATACAAATAATCTTCGGGTACCTCCTTCTTAAAAGCTCAGGATTTTTGTTTAAGTGCAATTAGGGACTGTTCAAGGATACTTTGCAAATGTTTACCGACAGGCTGATATTTATTTAAATACCAATACTGTAAAATTTTCTACGCCATTGGATATATTTGGTTTCGCATAAATACCAACGGAACAATCTATCATCACAATGGAGAAAATGTAGCAGACGGTAAATGAAATATTACGTGAAGAAATATGTGTAATTTATTGTGTGCTGCTTTGGGTTTCTGGCGCAAAGCGTATCTTTGTCGGTTGCTGTAAAAAGCATAAACATTTTTTGGGTGTTAGATAGAATCAGGTGTGCATGCGAAAGCTCTTTGTTGTAAATATGAAGCATAAACAACTTCCTTAAACCCCTTAAGAAAAAGTTGGTATTTAGGAGAATTCCCTACACATCAACACTATATACATGTACATTAGGGATATAACCAAAAAATACCACCACATAGCCGTGTAGAGCATGGAAAACTATTATGAATTTTTTTTATTTATTTATTTATTTATTTATTTGTTTATTTACTGCAACTAGCTTTTACAACTAACAAGCAATATTATTGTGTTTTGTAGCAACGTTTTCAACCAGTTTAGCTTTTTCCATTTTAGTTGTAGTTCAGTAAGTTTCATTTTTATATGGGCATTCCATCGCAGCTTGGCGTCCAGTGTCATACCAAGATACTTTGCTGTATTGGCATAGGGCACCTGTATACCATCTATGAACACAGGGTTACAGATCGTTGGTTTATTTGTAAAGTCCACATGTGTCGACTTTGAACTGTTTAATTTTATTCGCCATCTCTTAGTCCAATCTGAAACTGAATTTAATGCATGCTGCAGTTTATGTTTCGCTTCATCCTCTGTGCTAGCAACTGACAAAATAGCCGTGTCATCTGCAAATGTGGCTATAGTTGTATCTGGTGTTTCTGGTATATCATTAGTATATAAAAGATAAAGCAGCGGACCCAAGATACTTCCTTGAGGTACACCAGCTTGTATATTCTTTAAATTAGAATATTGGTCTTCGCACTTAATCCGGAACAATTTCCCTTCTAAGTATGATTTTAATAAGATGCAGTAAGATTTTGGCAATTGTGTGTTAAGTTTTGTTAAAAGGCCAGCGTGGCAGACTTTGTCGAAAGCTTGCGATACATCCAAGAAAACGGCTGAACAGACTTTCTTCTCCTCTAAAGATTTTTCAATAATATCAGTAATACGATGGACCTGATCTATTGTTGAGTGCGAGTTTCGGAATCCAAACTGATGTTTAGGAATTTTTCGGAAAGCTTCGATAAAGTAGGTAAAAGTGATATCGGTCTGTAAGATTTAACTTCTGCTGGAGGTTTACCTGGTTTTGGTATCATAATAACTTCGGCCACATTCCAGTAGTAGGGCACATAGAGAAGTTTAAAGGATGCATTAAAAATGTGTGTTATTTTTAGGATAATATTGTTTGGTAAATGTCTAAGCACTTCAGTAGTTATGAGATCAAAGCCCGGGCACATTTTAATTTAAAATTTTTGTGGATAGTTTCGTACACTTCATTGGGTGTTACAATAGGTATAATATCATTGCTGGTATTAGTGAACTGAATATCCTCATATTGTGTTATTTGACGTATCTCTGTATCTTGAGTAAAAACGTTAGCTAGATGGTTAGAAAACAACTCAGCCTTTTGAGTATTAGTTTTTGCCCAATTTCCATCCGGTGTACGTATGGGGCATATTTGTACGGACGGTCGTTTTATGTTTTTTGTTGATTTCCATAAGGAATAATCAGAAGACTTTTCATTATTCAATCCTTGTAAGTAGTTACAAAAGTTTAAATTTTTATATTTTTGTATTTCTGTGCTGAGTTCACTCGTTGTTCTATTTAATTTTCTCTTATCTGCTGGAAATCGAGTTTGTTGCCATGTCTTTCTTAATCTGCGTTTGTATAGGATCATGTTTCTTATGTTTTCTGGATATGAAATTGTTTGTTGCTTACTAGGTATATCAGGAGTACTCTCCCATGCAGCATGTTGTAAAAGATTTGTTATGTTCTCAACATCTTCATCAATCTCGTCAACAGTTTGTGGTTCAACATTACATTATGAAATACGGTGTAAATTTTTCTTTATCGGGAAAAAGGTTTCCGCACCAAATGCATTGAAGTTCAGTAATGCATTTTTTAATTTTATCTGTTACAACATATTTGCTCTTCATTAAAAATTTTATTTTTTTGTAATCTAATTTAAAATCATTATTAAACCGTTCTGGACCAATTTGTTCTCAAATCGCGGCATTTCGGAGCATATTAGGAACTTTTGACATTATTGCAATTTTTGGTTTTTCGTTTATAAAGAATTTTATGTTTATATTTTTTGTACCTATAGGACAAGAGGATATGGGGTCATTTGCAATGAATTTGCAAAAGTTACAGGCTTTTTTGTTGACTTTGCCTGTGAGATTCGTATTTGTTTTCTATAAATACACGGTGCTCTTGAAACAATTTTAAATGGAAGGTGCTTACACCTCGGTAGTTTTTGCGGATTCTGAAACTACAATGTTTATAGATGAGAAAGATCAAAAAACAAAAAAAATCGCCGGAGCGCTTTTTAAATAAATCGCGATTTAAGTTGACATTTTTAGGGGTTGTTTAGGTTTTCACGGATTTGCTTAGAAACCGCAAGTCCTATGAAAATGGGACCGAAGAAAATGTTGTAGCTATGAAAATTTTCTACAAGATCGACCTTTACGGTATTTTCGTAGTTTTTATCATTTTAGAGATATAGAAGTTCAAATTGGGACAATGCACTGACTATATCGCCCCCTTATAAAACAATATCATGAAGGGTGCGCCTTAACTAACTTTTGATGAAAACCGCTTACACAGGGGAAGTTTTTGTGAATTCTGAAACAGCAATGTTCATAGATGAGAAAAATCCAAAAACAAGAAAAAATCGCTGTAGGGATTTTTAAATAAATCGCGGTCAAAATTCACATTTTTAGGAGATTTTTAGTTTTTCACGATTTTGCTTGGAAACCGCAAGTCCAATCGAAATGGAGCTAAAGAAAATGTTGTAGCTGTGAAAATTCTCTAGAGGATTGAAGTTTATCATTTGTTCCCATCCTGTACCGTTTTTGAGATAAAGAACCACAGTTTACATTTTTAGATTTTTTTGTTAGGGTTTCGCGATTTTACTTGAATACGGTAAGTCCTATCGATATAGGACCTGAGAAAATCTGAAAGCTGTGAAAATTCTCTACAAGACTGGCTTAAGTAACTTATCCTAAGTTGTACCATTTTTTTAGATATATAAGTTTATGTTAGGAATTTGCACTCATGACATTTTTATATAAGGGGGCGATACAGAATTGAATTGAATTTGAATTGTCCCAATTTGAACTTCTATATCTCAAAAACAATAAAACCGACGAGAATACCATAAAGAGCAATCTTGTAGAGAATTTTCATAGCTACAAAATTTTCTTTAGTGCCATTTTGATGGGATCTGCGGTTTCTAAGCCAAATCGTGAAAATCTAAACAGCCCCTAAAAATGTCAATTTAAATCGCGATTTAATTAAAAAGCGCTCCGGCGATTTTTTTTGTTTTTTGATCTTTCTCATCTATAAACATTGTAGTTTCAGAATCCGCAAAAACTTCCGAGGTGTAAGCACCTTCCATTTAAAATTGTTTCAAGAGCACCGTGAATATTTTTTCAGACAAACCAAATTAAAATTTTTAAATAGAAAAAATATCAAAATGGCTTTAGTAATGGCAGTCGGTGCGGAATTTTTTTTACCGAATCGATTTTAGAAACTTGTGTGCGTTATCAGGAAAAAGTTCCCCACACGGTACTGGTGTTGTATATTTTTAGTTATAGCCCTATGTAGAAGCACCCTTTCTTTTAGAAAGGGTCCATTAAATCACACTTGCTTTTATGTGGCCCCACCTAAGATTAAAAATATAGAAAAAATTACAAATATATTTCACCACCTAGGATTAAAAATAAACAAATAAATAATAATAAATAAAACAAGTAAGAAAAGTATATAGTCGGACGGGGCCGACCATGTGATACCCTACACCACAACCTCTAGGGATTTTTTATGTGCAACAGCCTTGCACGCTGAATGTCCGGATTTGATTCCCAGGATTGGCCACATCAAATGTTCAACGGCGGCAAAATACCCCTTTGTAATGTTGGCGATATTTCCTGAGTATTTCAGTTATGAAAAACGTCTCTACAAGTGGCAACATAGACCACGCCTTTCGGACTCGGCGATAAAAACTAGGTCACATATCAATAACTTAATATGAATCCATTGATATAAGAGAAGCCTCTCTTGTCCTTACTTGGATGTTTGTGGAACAATTATATAAATTATACATTTCTACAAAATATTCGAAAATTGGAAAATTCACATTGATTAGCCCCTCCTGCTACATCTTCAAATTGTCTTTGAATATCAGGTTCCTTTTTAAAATACACCAAAAATAAATAAATATATATACAATAAAATTCGCTGTCTGATATTTGATATTTGGGAAAATTGTGAGTTTATTGAAGATCTATCGTCCTAAAATTGTGCATTTGTACCTCAAATATGCTTGATAATGCAGTTTTGTGCTTTTCAGGGTATTTCGAAAATAGTTCATTATAGTTTCACAAAAAACTTTTGTATTTAGGGGGTTTAGGATTAAAGTTCAAAAATTTTGCGGAAAAGGTACTTAAAAGAATGGACCAACACAGACCATGGGGCCATAGGGAGTTTTTACAGGTACAGGGTGGAGAGGACAAATATAGTTCATATTCGAACCTGATCTATATCTGGTAGATATTATGAGAATATGTAAAGTATGGACCAAATCGGTCACTCCCATCAAGAGTTATCGTGCGCACAATTTTTCCGAATATTTTTGAACTTTTGTGGGGTAGGTACCTGAAGGAGTGGACCGATATGGCTTATCTACGAACTTAAACTAAGTTTGGAAACAATATTACGAAGGTCAAACTTTGGCCGGAATCGGCAATTCCGTTCGAGAATTATCTTGCGCCTCCAACCACAAACATGGTGTCATAGGGTTTGTTTTTCAACTTTCAGGCTATTTTTTCAGGAAGTATGGACTTGCCCCTGAGGAAACTTGTACCTTCGTATAGGGGACAGTGAATACAATATGTTACAACAAAAACCAAGGCGATTCGAGAGCAGGTCCTAAACTGAACTTTTCCAAAATTTGGTGTGGGAGGTACTCGAAGGAGTTTACCGATTGAGTCCATATTGGAACCTCATCTAAGTCTGGTAGAAATTTCATAATGTGCAAAGTATGGACCAAATCGGTTACTCCCTTCAAAATTTTATCGTGCGCACAAGTTTTGCGACAATTTTTGAACATTTCTCCGGAAGTATGGACTTGCCCCTAATGAAACTTACAGCGTCGTATAGAGGACAGCGAATATAACTTGCGTAAACAAAAATCAAAGCGATTCGAGACCAGGTCCTAAACTGAAATTTTCCGAAATTTTGTGTGGGAGGTACCCGAAGGAGTGGACCGATTGAGTCCATATTGGAACCTCATCTAGGTTTGGTATAAATTACACGATGTGCAAAGTATGGACCAAATCGGTTATTCCCTACAAGAGTTATCGTGCGCACAATTTTTGTGACAATTTTTGAACATTTGTGGGGGAGGTACCTGAAGGAGTGGACCTATATGACCCATCTTCGAACTTAAATCGAATCTAGACAAAATATTTCGATACCCAAAATTTGAACCGAATCGATTGATCCGTTCGAGAGTTATCGTGCGCACCAGCCAGCCAGACCGACAGACAGACAGACGGACGGACATTGCTAGATCTACTCAAAATAGTCTGAAACGGATATCGTACAAACATACTCGGGGTCTAAAACCATTATTTCGATGAGACACATCTTTGGTCGTAAACTGAAAATTTCTCTCTCATGATAGAGCCAATTTGTATCATGGGAGGAAATTGCTGTTATCTACACAAAACCCATTATACATATATTAGGCAGTAGGCACATTATCTAGCAGACACGTTATTGCAATTTGCATCAGGGGGAAATGTCAGTAGTTATTTTTCCATATGTAGGCTACTTTGCCGGTATATGCCCTCCAGGAATTAAAATATGGGCCAAAAATAAAATTTGTATATTTTTCTTACAAACGTTATGATATATTCCACCTGTTAAATAATATCAGATCATCATGCAAAATTATAGGCATTTTCTTCAACCTAAACTCTTTCCTCGTGCAAAATTTAGTGACTATTGAGCTGTAATTGCGACCAATTGAGCTATAATAGCGAGTTTATGGGATCATCATGCAAAATTATAGGCATTTTCTTCAACCTAAACTCTTTCCTCGTGCAAAATTTCGTGACTATTGAGCTGTAATTGCGACCAATTGAGCTATAATAGCGAGTTTATGATTACACTACAAACAAAAAAATTGATATATTAGGCTCTAACTCTGTTATCTGATCAAAAGATCGTCTTCCAAATATAACTCACGAGGCAGGAATGCGTCTTTCAGGAACAAAGATATAAACTGTATATTACAAATTTTCACAATTTTCACACAAAAGTTTATGTTCATTTATCCCTCTAAATATTATCTGATCGCCATCTCAAATTGCAAGCTTCTTCTTTGTCATATACTCTTACCTTATTTAAAATTTCGAGTTGATCGGATCGGATTGCGACCTACAGAGCCGCTACAAAATTGGATAAATATTATGTTTTTGGTCCATTTCACCCGCTAAATATTTCACGATCATCACCAATTAAAATAGCGATCTATTCTGATGTGAAACCGAACTCCATACCAAATTCGTCACGATCGGTCCATAATTGCGGCCTGGAGTTTGATTACAATTTATACAATTTTACAGACGGACACACGGACGGACGGTATACCACATTGGGGGACTCCGATGAATATTTCGCGGTGTTACATGAATTTTTACCAAAACAAACTTATAATACGCTTTCCACATAGTGGTGTAGGGTATAATTAATAAGAAAAAGTAAACAAAAACTTCAAGGCACTTGAAATAGGGTCAAACCATTACATGGGTGCTGGTGTAGCACGTGGACTGATATAGCCCATCTTCGAACTTGATCTGTCTATGCAAAAAATACACTCGGGTGCAAAATTTTAGCGCTATTCCCCAATTATTACGGACGCTAGAGTGATTACAACAGACGGACATGCCTAGATCGTCTTAGGATAGAATAGAATCCATACTATGGTGGAGGGTATAAAAAAGAATAAAAACTTGCACGACCAGTACCATGTGGGGAAATTTGTCCTAATAATGAAAACGCGTTTCTAAGATCGATTAGGTGAAAAAAGTTTCCGCACCGACTGTGATTTTCTACTTAAAAATTTAAAATTGCTTTGTTTGAATAAATATTTTTAGAAAATAAATACAATTCTAACAGGCAAAGTCATTAAAAACGGTTTGTATCTTTCGCGAATTTGTTGCAAATGACGTATTCTCTTGTCCGATAGGTACAATAAATATAAACAAAAAATTCGCGAGTTTATAAAAAAAAACAAAAAAATTGCAATATTGTCAAAAGTTCCTAATATGCTCTGAAATGCCGAGATTTTAAAACACATTGGTCCAGAATGGTTTGATATTGATTTTAAATTACATTAAAAAAACACAAATTTTAATAAAAAGCGTATATGTCATTATAACTAAAAAAATGCATTACTGAATGTATTTGGTGCGGAAACTTTGTTCGCGATAGAGAAAAAATGACACCTTATTTCATAATAGTTGTTCATGCTCTACACGGCTATGTGGTGGTATTTTTGATATTTGCAAAAAAGTGCAAAAAGTTATATCCCTAATATACACTTTCATACAGTCAAAATGTGCCTCATCGAACTAATGGTTTTAGATCCCAAGTACGTTTGGACGAAATGTGTTTCAGACAATTTGGAGTTGATTTAGCCATGTCCGTCTGTCTGTCTGGCTGGAGCGCACGATAACTCTCGAACGGATCAACCGATTCGGTCTAATATTTGGCTTTCGTAGTATTTTGTGCAAACTTAGTTTAAGTTCGACGATGGGCTATATCGGTCCACTCCTTCCGGTAGCTCCCCCACAAACGTTCGAAAATGTTCGGAAAATTTGTGCGCACGATAACTCTTGAAGGCAGTAACCTATTTGGTTCATCCTTTGCAAATCGTGAAATTTTTACACATCCTAAAATATCTACCAGATATGGATCAGCTTTGAATATGGACTATACTTGTCCACTCCTTCGGGTACCTCCCACATAAAACTTTAAGATCTGCTCTCAAATCAATTCGATTTTTGTTGAAGCAACTTGCATTAGCTGCCTCCATTACGACGGTTAAAATTTTTTCAGGGGTAAATCCATAATTCTGGAGAACACAAAAAAAAGGTGTATAAAACCCCTATGGCACGATATGCAGTGGCTGGAGAGCATGAACTGATCAAACTATTTGGTCCAAATTTTGGCCTTTGTCATATTTTGTCCAAACTTAGTTTCAGTTTGGAGATAAGCAATACCGGTCCACAACTTCCGATATTTAAAAAATGCCACTAAAATGTTATGCACGATATCTCTTGAACGGGCTTTGTTACTTGTTCCATTTTTTATCACACTACAGATCGCAATTTTGATCGGATCGTCACGAAATTTTGAGAGTTGAAGCGGGTCCCACAGAGGAAGAAGCCCTAAGTTTGGTGATGGTCGGATAATATTCAGGGGTCGGAAAACTTATGTTGAGAAAATTCAAAGTCTTATTCTTTTGCGAATATATCAGCTTCAAGCCGGAGTATTCCAACGGCAAAGCTTGTCAATGGATAAAGAAAATATAATCTATACATTAATGTAAAATAGTTAGGCGAAGGTGGTCACACAAGGGAGCTATCACCATAGGCGGTAATGCATCCAATTTTTCCATTTTTCGTAATCACGCTACAGGTCCCAATTTTGATCGGATCGTCAGTAGAGTTGCGCCAAAGGAACTATATGGAACTATATAGTTCAGTTCGCAGTTCCAATGGCCCACATTTTTTCTTTGAACAAACTGCGTATACTTAATATCACACGTTATATTTCATGATGTTACTCATACGTTTTGGAACCAGTACAAGGAACTAGATTACCCAACTCTAATCGTCAGGGAATTTTGTTGGTTAATGGGGGTCCCAAAGAGGAATGACGATATTGAGTTTGGTGGTAGTCAGATAATATTCCGTAAAAGAAATGTTTACCAGTAAAAATCTTATGCACAGGGGTAGTGGTGTAGGGTATCGGAATAAGAAATAATGATAATTTGACTAAAATACAAATCGCAAAAATTAAATGTTGGCTTTTATTTGCGACTATTGTGATATCTTCGTTGTTTGACCACATACGAGAACCTACTTTACGTAGTTAGAAAGGTGCTATTTTCTACATTCACTGTCAGGTTTTCCTTTTGGTATATCCCTAATAAAAGCTGAGATATTTGCTTTGGAAAAAAAACTTTGACTTTTTCTCCAAATAAGTTTTTTGCCCATTCCGACCCCTAAATGTTATCCGACCATCACCAAAATCAATAGGCTTCTTCCCCTCCGGGACCATACCCAAAAGTATTGGAAGCACAAACCCGTTGTTGATGGCAAAATTCGTAATAATGTTACCCTTACAAAGTCAAATATGCGTTGCTATCTATGTAACGCTACGTCAAAGCAGTTTAATAGTTTAGACGAAGTTTTAGCTTTGCCAGTTGAGGAAGCAAATTTGCGGTATGGTTTAGCCACATTACATGCCTGGATCCACTTTATGGAAAATTTCTTGCATTTAGGATATAAATTAGAAAACAAAAAGTGGCAAATTAGAAAACAACAAGTAAAAAAGTATCAGTCGGCTTTGCCGACAGAGATATACCCTCAGTCTGTGTATATTGAAACAATTTTTTCCCAAAATACGTATGTATTTAGGGGGATTTAAAATTTTTGGGCGTTTGAACCGACAAAAATGTTGATTAGGATTAAAGATCAAAAGTTTTGCGGAGGAGATACTAAAAGGAATGGATCGACATTGACCGTTATGGAAGTGGATCTTCAGCCACAACATATGGTGCCGTAGGGGGTTTTTACATTCTTCGGGCTGTTTGCTCAAGAAGTATGGACTTGCCCCTAAAAAATTTTACTATCGTAATTGAGGCAGCGAATGCAAGTTGCTTCAACAAAAATCAAAGTGATTCGAAAGCAGGTCTTAAAGTGAACATGTATCCGAAATTTTGAGTGGGAGGTATCGGATGGAGTGGACAAATATAGTCCATATTTGAACCTGATCTATATCTGATAGATATATTAGGATGTGTAAAGTATGGACCAATTCGGCCACTCTCTTCAAGAGTTATCGTACGCACAATTTTTCCGAACATTACTAAGGCCAAACTTTGGACCGAATCGGCAGACCTGTTCGAGAGTTATTTTGCCCTCCAACCTCCTCACACGGTGTCATAGGGGTTTTTTGCAACTTTCAGGCTATTTTCTCAGGAAGTATGGACTTGCCCCTGATGAAACTTATACCGTCGTATGGAGGGCAGTGAATACAAGTTGCTAAAGCAAAAATCAAAGCGATTCGAGAGATGTTCCTAAACTGAACTTTTCCAAAATTTTGTGTGGGAGGTACCCGACGGAGTGGACCGATTGAGTCCATATTAAAACCTTATCTAAGTCTGGTACACGCTCCACGATGGGCAAAGTATGGACCAAATCGGTTACACACTTCAAGAGTTATCGTGCGTACAAATTTTCCGAACATTTTCGAACTTTTGTGGGGGAGGTACCGGAAGGAGTGGACCGATATAGCTCATCTTCGAACTTAAACTAAGTTTGGACAAAATATTACGAAAGCCAAAATTTGAACCGAAACGGGTCATCCCTTCGAGAGTTATCGTGCGCTCCAGCCAGCCAGACAGACAGACAGACGGACGGACATTGCTAAATCGACTCCAAATTGTCTGAAACACATTTCGTCCAAACATACTTGGGGTCTAAAACCATTATTTCGATGAGGCACATTTTGCCCGTATGAAAGTGTATATACCCTTCATAGCCTAAAGGCTGAGGGTATAAAAAGGGAAATACAGAAGAGTTTCAAACAGAAATTGGGGCTTTTTATTGACGCGCCAAAAGTTGAAAGGTTCGGAAACAGTAATGATGGTAACACAGCCCGAAGGGTTTTTTACCGATTCGACGAAATCCGCCGAAATTTTAGGTTTAGATGGCGAATGCCTTAACCGAGCTCACGTAATAATGCAAGATTTTTCTTGTGGTTTCGCAGTAGATATTAACCTTTTTAAGCTATATTGTTTGGATACTGCAAAATTATTAATAAAAAATTATCCGTGGTATTACATGCCCACATCAATTCATGAAGTACTCATCCGTGGTTTTCTCATTGATGAATGGGCACCACTACCCATCGGTCACCTTTCCGAGGAAGCTTAGGAGTCCAGGAATAAAGATATTAAGAAATATCGAGAAAACTTTCCTCGGAAATTTTCTAGAATAAACACAATGACAGATATAATGAATTGGTTACTTGTATCCTCGGATCCTCTCATTTCAAGTCTACGCTCTGACCTTTCAAAAAGAAAAAAGAAAAAAATAATAAACGTCATTGCGAATGCTGAGCTAGGAAACATAAATCTCAATATAGATTCTGAATCATCAGACGAGTACGAGTCTGACAGCGAACAGTATTAACATTTTGTGTGTATTTTCAGAAATTATATACTATACATATTTTTATTATTTGATCTTTTCAATTTATTTATAATTATAAATTATTATATAATTTTTTAAATGATCAAAAATAATATGGAATAAAATTTGAAAATTTAGTTGTAAAATTTTACAAAAATTGCTTGTGTTCTGGATTATTTAATATCATATCTTGGTACGTCTTTTCTTACACAAATTGTATTTCATTGGTGACTTATAGTGGAATTTAGCGGAGAACATTATTGTCTTTGTCTATGCCCATGGAGTACGACCTTAACCCTATTTTTTTTCAATTTTTCATATTTCTTGAGTTTAGGTAAGATATAGAGTTTTGGTGTATTTTAGGACCTATAGTAGAAATTGATGGCGAATAAATTTGTAGAATATTTTGACCTGATGCGATCTAATTTTATATGACAAGGCACCAAAAAGACCCCTTTAATGACCGTCTAAGGGCTAAAAATACAAAAAATTAAATCAGCGACCCGAAAAACATAAGAACCTAAGGTTATGTCTAAATCCATTCATTTTTTGGAGTTTTGGCCAAGTTTTTGGAAAATTGGCCTCTGTATGGTATAATAAACGGACAGAACGGGACTAGTAAAAAGTATATATTGGCTGTCCTCTCTCTCAGGAAATAGTCTGCGAAAAAGTTCTAGTACACTATATATAAAATTTCACTAAAATTTTGTACCTGAGGAAATATAAAATATCTCTCTTAGTGTTAACGCTAGTGTAATTTATAAAAACGTTTCTTAAAGGCAACAATATTTGTTATAGTTTCCAAGAAATGGCTACTTCTTTTTAAGTAATTTGCAAAAATGTCGTATTTCCCAAAGCTTCAAATATTTTGACCCATTTTTTTGTTTCCTTAGTTTCAATATATTTACTATCAAATTCCATATAAAAATTAACAGTCGGTGACAACAAAAACTTAGGGTTTTGGTCAGGAAAATACATTTCTGTACCACCGTGCGCAGTTCTTACTTGTTTGAATTGTAGTTGGTTAACGACTTAATCCTTATATCTGTGGCCTAGAAAACTCTATTTACACAATGTACACAATACCGTTTAAATATTTTGCATAGATACTCGATAACAAAGGAAATGCCTACTTTTCTCCATCTGATTATTACAATTGCTAAGTGCTGTGGCACAAAGTTGTATGTGACAATCTTCAATTATGTGACTAATGTGTATGCATCAGACCCAATGTGAGGTTTTGTTGTGATTTTTTAACCGACTACTAAAGAACTCTGTCGCATCTTTAGATGATATTATCGTGAGGAAGGAGATGACAATAGTCGATTTTATCAGCTTTTAAGTGAAAAGAGCAAATCCTTATTGTTGCTGTTTTGTGGCTTTTTAGAATATTTAAACGAGCAAAGTGCTATTGTAATGCTTAAGAGGAATTAATGCAATTACCCTAATATTTTTTAATGGAAGAGGATTTATTTAAAATTACAAGAGTTTGCGTCATTATATCCCCAGTCTTATGAGGGAATACGCCCTTTGATACGTAAATAATTGTTTTAAATCTCACTTATATCAAGACTAAATCTTTTTCAAACAATTTGGAGCTAATATAGCCAAGTACGTCTTTCTGGAGTAAGAGATTTGAAGATGGGTTGTATAGATCAACTCGTTAAATTGTGGATTCAGTAACTCCTTTTTTGGTTACGCACAAATATCGGTAAAATTAAAATCCAAGTTTCCATGATTACTGGTGGCCTCGGAAAATAAGGTCGCTCAACACTTCAAAGTTGTTGTTCTTAATTTCTCTTGTCTTTTTGTCAGTAGGCACAAATAGGCGTTCTACGTGTGATGTCATGACTATTTTTCTAAACAATTTTTGACGTTAATATCTTGTAGAACAATTTCATGAGAATGGGGTTTTGTTTTTAATTGTTTATTTATTCATTCATCAGTAATATCAAAGCCTTCATGGCCAAAAAATAAACAATTAATGTACATAAAATTATTCAATTAAAATATAAGTCTCAGTTATTAAGTTCAAAGTTTACAAAGGCGTTAACTGCTTATCACGGTGCACTTGGACTAAATTTAAATAAAAAGTGCTTACACCTGGGAAGTGTTTGCGGATTCTGAAAATAGAATGTTTATAGATGAGAAAATTCAAAAAACTAAAAAAAAATCGCCGAAAGGTTTTTTAAGTAAATCAACATTTTTAGGGTTTTGAAGCTGCGAAAATTCTCTACAAGATTGACCTTTATGATTTTCTTTTGTAGGTTTTACCATTTTTGAGATATAGAAGTTCAAAGTGGGACTATGTACTTATGGTAAAACCTCCTTATAAAACAATGTCATGTACGGTGCGCCCTAACTAACTTTAAATGAAAACCGCTTACACCTGGAGAGTTTTTGCAGATTCGGAAACAGCAATGTTTATTGATGAGAAAAATCCAAAAACAGGAAAAAATCTCTTGAACGCTTACCGGGGTTTTATATTTTTCTCATCTAGGAACATTGTAGTTTCAGAATCCGCAAAAACTTCCTTGGTGTAAGCACCTTCAATTTCAAAATGGATCATTCAGATAGTAGTTATTTTATCTAACTGCTACATTGATATAATTTGCATCAAGTGAGAGGTCAAGAGTTAGTTTTCAAGTTTCGATTTCGTAAGTTGTCCGAATATGCCACCAGAATTTTAACTACTGATTAAACATTAAATTTGGATATTTTATTTCCACAAAAGCTATGGCCAATTTTACACGCCAAATACTATCCGATAATTTTCAATAAGTATTGGCACTATACTTGACCAAAAGTATAACCTCGTGCTGTATTGAACTATAACGGCGACCTCTAGTGTGATTAAGGTTACACTGTCTTCTTCTTCTTTTCCGTTTAACTCCTTGAGGAGCATAGGGCCTCTACAAACAACCTCCAGGATGTTCTGTCATTGCTAGTGCTTTTATTTCGCTCCATGATTTTCCGGTGCTTTCTAACTCCTTCATAAGACTTCTTTTCCAGGGGTTTTTAGGTCTTCCTTTTTTTCTGCTCCCTTGGGGATTCCAATCTAGGGCTTGCCGGCATAGTTCTTCGTTATTTTTCCTCAACGTTATTTTTCCTTCGTTATTTTTATCTTTTGTATGATGGTTGTTAATGGATCGATACTGCACCTTTGGTAGAGATCGGAATTGGTTATGACATTTGGCCACCAAATTTTTAATATGTATCGAAGACATCGATTTGTAAATGACTGTAGCTTCGAACTTAATGCTATTGTTGTCAACCAGGTTTCACATCCGTAAAGCAATACTGATAGAACGTTCGAATTGAATACAGTTATTTTGGTATTCGTGGATATAACTGAGGAGTTCCAGATACATCGTAATTGATTGAAAGCTCCGTTAGCTTTGCCAATTCTACTTGCGATGTCGGCTTCCGCTCCGCCTTCGATTGCAATTATACTTCCGAGATAACAGAATTTCTCCACGAATTCAATCGGTTCGTCTCCAATAAAAAAGGGGTTTGGGTTTATGGATTTCGTGTTTATTGCTTTTGTTTTACTTATATTGATCTTATGTCCTGCTTTAGCTGACTCTGTTACTAAGTCATTAACTTTTGACTGCATATCGCTGTGTTTTGTGGATTTTTATGATTAATTGTGTCAGTAAGGACTTTGTCGATGACCAGCAGGAATAAAATGGGTGAAAGTAAGCAGCCTTGTCTTACACCCGACATAGGAGTGAATGGTTCAGAGAGGCGACCATTGTGTAGAACTCTGCATTTAAAGTCTTCGTATTGCGCTTTTATGAGATTGGTCAATTTCATGGGGATGGCAAGCGAGTTTCTTTTTTTTACACTGTACACAATTAAAACTGAGGGATCCCTGTATATACTAGGTTGTAACTCTATTATCTGATAACGTAGATCAACAAAATTAACATTAATGGAAAGGTCAAGCGTTCCTCTTCTAAATATAACTTACATGGGTTTAATATAGTTTCCAGGATTAAAGGTATAGGCATTTCACTAAAAGCTTTACTAATTTTCACCCAAAAGTTCTGGTCTATTTAACCCACTAAACATTAACTGATCTTCACTTTAAATTGCAAGCTATTCTCTGTTGTAAACCCAAACCTTGAATCAAATTTCGCGCCAATCAGACTACCATTGCGACCTACAGAGCCGCTACAAGATTAGATAAAATTTTGTTTTTGGTCCATTTCACCCCCTAAAAAAGCTATAGTGGTCTATTCTGGTCTAAGCCCGACCTCCATACAAAATTTCGTGAAGATTGGTCCATAATTGCGAGCTACAGCGTGATTAAAATTTTTAATGGACGGACGGACGAACACATCTAAAAATCACTTTATCTCGTCGAGATAAGAGTTTTGGTATACCACGTGGAGGGTCTACGACGAATATTACGCGGTGTTACATGAATTTTTCGAAAAACAAACATATAATACCCTTCCCACACTGTGGTGTAGATGTTTAACATTTTAATATAATAGTATGTACGTATATTATGCCTAGACTGAAATATGTATGTCGATGTAGAGTAGATTTGACTTTGAGGTCAATGCTGCGTATGATTAATTATTTGATTTTGATTTTATTAGTAATTATTGTCATACGCCACTAGTATCACGTGACTGTATTTCATAGACGTATAATACATTTTACATACGTTTGAGATACAAACTTTTAACCATACTAAAGGCATGGGCAAAAAATGCACATATATCCCTCTGGAGTAGTGAAGAGAAGGGGAACCCAAGCGAGGACAAAACAAAGGAACTACTTTTACTAAGTAAAAAAGTCATCAGTAGACTGACGGGCATCCTTACAGGACACTTGGGGCAACAAGCGCACCTGCACAAAATAGGCTGTGCAGAAAACAGTGAATGCAGAGCATGCAGAGCATGCAGAGAGGACGACGAAACGTTGGAACACTATCTCTGTCATTGCCAGGTCTTCACAAACCTGAGAACCGAGCTACTAGGGTACGACATAATACAAGGATACGACCAAATTAGGACAATCGAGTTCAAAAATTTGAGAAACTATGTCAATAGGACAGAAATCCTTAACTACTGTCAAAAAATCAGGAATTTTGCTAATAAATTCTTATAATATATAATGCCACCTCATCCTGACCCCAAATTAAAGTACACAACAGGCCAGCGCTCAGCTTAAGTGTATGTCCACACGGACATGTGGTGATCTAGCATCACCCCTCTTTTCAACCTAACCTAATATTACATATGAAATTTCTACTAATAGCTGACTGAATACATTTAATACGCCTTAATCCTTATATCCATGGCTTTCAAAATTCTCTTTACACAATGTACAAAACACCGTTTAAATATTCTCCACAGATACTCGATAACAAAGGATATGGTACACATATCTATATATTCCGCCATCTGATTATTACAATTGCTAAGTTCTGTGTCACAAAGTTGTGTGTGGCAATGTGCAATTATGTGACTCATGTAAATGTACCAGGCCCAGGTTTTATGTGATTTTTCAACCCAATACAAATAATCTGTGTCACGCTTTTAGATGATAATATCGTGAGGAAGTAGATGACAATTGTCGATTTTATCAGCTTTTAAGTGAAAAGAGCAAATCCTTATTGTTGCTGTTATGTGGCTTTTTAGAAAATTTAAATAAGCAACGTGCTATTGTAATCCTAAAGAGGAATTAATTTTGTTATTCTAATATTTAAAAGGAAGAGGATTTATTTAAAATGACAAGAGTTGACGTCATTATAACCTCAGTCTTATGCCTAAAGGTGTAAGCTCCATTCATTTAAAGTTGGTTAAGGCGCACCGTGTTAGTGTGTTGCAAAATCACTCACATTTATTTCAAATTAAAACACGATTATATGGATTAAATTTCTCTCAGCATTAAATTAAACAGTTTAAGTTTTTAGTAAATGCGATTTACTTGATATGAAATAAAATAATACAAACAAAACCAAACCAACGAGAACAGGAAAGAGGCGGCGGCACACACAAAAGCTGTGGCACAGTTGGCGTCAGGCAAATGCGTTCACAAGTCTGAAGTGTTTCTTTTGTCGTTCGTCTTGTTTTCTGTTTCTTGGCACAGAATATTAAATTTCCAATAAAAAGGTATTTATTTTATTTGAAGACTTCATTTTTAGTGCTACAAATTTTCATATGAAAACAAGTGATACCCTACACCGCTACCCCTGGGAATTAGTTTTCAACAAATCAAAATTCCTTTATGGCACAAATTTTCTTCTCTCATATCAATGAGTGCACCCCGATTCATATTGATTCAATGATATGGGTCCTACAGTTCACCGCAGAGCACGAACGGGGTATCCTAAGATACCACTTGTAGAGAAGTTTACATGGCTGAAATTCTCAGAAAATATCGCCAACATTACTGAGGTGTTGAAAAATTGATGTTGCCTGGCCAGGAAATATTTGTGCAACAATTATATATCATACATTTCTAACAAATATTCTAACATTGGACAATTGACATTGTCTAGCCTTTTCTGCTACATCATCATTGATATTGTCTAGCCCTTTCTGCTACATCGTTACTGTCAAATCTAATATTTAGTGCAATATTTTTTCTAAGAGACCAATTTTTTGTTACAGAATTTACAATATTCTTTTAAGTGTGCTGGTACCCATCGATTTTTTAGTTCCGGAACATATAAATCATAGATCGTGAAAATCCATCCACTAGAACGGCGGAAACGACTACTGCAAAAATTAAAAGAATTTCGAAAAATGTTTTAGAGAATATCACCTATTAATTTGCGTTTTCTGTGGATCGTTTCTTTTTCTGTTAAGAAAACGACACGCCACTGGCGTTTTTTGCGGAAACAGAGTTTTTACAAGTAAAAAAAGAGTTAAGTT